>NC_056744.1:1172651972-1172846972 GCF_019279795.1 Protopterus annectens | reverse complement strand
AAAGCTACCAAGGGAGAGAAGGAAACAATCATCCCAGATTTGATACCTCCAGATAGCTTTGGACCCAAACTGTCAAGGGCTAGAGCCCCTAGGGGAAGAGACAAATCTGAAAAAGTCAGAGCTAAGACCACCACCGAGGAGCTGGCGCCCACATCTTGGGTTCAGGACTTGCTCCACTCAGACAGCATCAGAGCAGAACCAGTCTGCGACACTGCTGGAGTTGATGAAAGATGAATTCTCTGCTCCGATGATGGCCCACTCAGAAAAGCTGGATCCTGAAGTTCTGAAACGGGACGTGGAATCAGAAGAGGAAATTGAGATATCAATTTTGGATATTGCGTATGGGTTGGAGTTGGAAATGGCAAAATCCGCAACTGAATCTGGGCTTTGAGAAAACTCTGCATCACCCTGTCCATGTCTGAATTGGACAGCCCAGAGGATCTTGATGAGGCTGAAGAATGGGTTGACTTGACCAGAGATAGGCTGGTTCGAACAGAGAGTTTAAGAAGGAGACTTGCTCGGACATGGAGTATGGCTCCAGGACCTCCGATCCAAGTGTTTCGTTTCCAAGAAGAATTCATCCAGAAATGGTGAACTCTGGATCCAAATGACGTTGGAAGGATCCAAGGGGGCGCTCAGATCTGAAAGCACTCAGGTCTTAGTCGGTGCTAAATCAATCAGATCCGAGGAACTTCTTGGATCCGATGAACAGCGGAGAGCTCTAGCTCCTTTGAAGCAGGGGGCTTAACAAGAGTTTGAGCTCCAGAGGTCAGTAGGAGACCTCTCAAAATCAACTTATTTAATTGGTCAGCAAGGCCGCACAGATGTCACACACAACCCTCTAGATGCCCCAGCCCGAGACAATGCACACACCTCTTGTGGGCATCCAAGTAGAGAATCTTATGCCCACAAGAGGCACACCTCTTGAAATGTGCAAGTTTGTCAGACATACTGAAAAAGTAGAAGGGTTACAACACACATACAAGCACTACCCAAAGAGCAACAATTTGCACTAACACTAGCAAAGGAAAATCAAGGATACCGGGAAAGCTTTTACTGTAAAAAAAAAAAAAAGAGTCATCGTTTATTGAAAAGGAAACGTGGAGGAGGGAGGGGCAAATAACCCTAACCAGCGAAAAACATAAGTAATTTAACACTAGTGCTAGTGAAAAGTTATATTTACTGACATAAATTAGAAAAACAGACTCAGAGGAAATAGAAAATAACCACATCTCTCTCAAGGATATAGAATCGTGTCTGAGCTGGAAGACAGCAAATGAGATCTGAATGGTTGAAGGAGGAGTGAGGCATTATGGGAGAGTGAGGAGCTTGTGGCTTGGATTGTAAGTTTTGAGAAATAGCTGAATCGGATCCGAGATCAGATCCATACACCCAAGACTAGGTACAGGAAATTCCAGTTGCAATAAAACACAATTTCTCTCTCAAGAAGTCCCAAGTACTACAGATGAAAGCGCTTGACTTGGTTTATGTTTTTTTATCTCTTCTATTGGTGTTTGTCCAAATACACGTGGTACCTGGAACAAAATTTGTGAGTTGGATTTTTGTTAGTTTGCCAAGGTTTGTGGCTATTTTTGCATCTTTTTTTTTTTTAACTGGATTTGGGCCTGTTTGCCAAGACTAGCAACTCCCTTCTAACCCTGGGGCTGTCACTAAGTGAGGATGTTTGCTTTAGTAATGCTGTAAAATGTCTTGAACACCCTTAAGAAAGTGAAATATTCTACTTTTTATCTTATCAAAAACACCAGAACTGATAGTCAAGAGTCTAAACTAAGCCCAATAAATCACTCCTATCTAAAGTAACACAGATAGGTGAATATAAATATTTGACTTTTTGCTTCTTTTTGGCAGGATAAAACTTCCTTAGGGAGGCATGCATCCCAGTCTGACTAGCAGAAAGGAATTCCATGTTCCTTCTTCCAAGACCAGCAAGATAGTCTTTTTTCCATTACTTTACAAAGGGATTCCAACAGCTACAGAGGCCATGTCAAAGCCCCAGTCCAGCTGCACCAGAGGGAACCAAGTAAAAATATGAATGGTCTGAGGAATCACTAATGACTACAGCAAAGTACCAACTTTAACATTCTTGCAAGAAAAGCGCAGTCCGGGTCTAAACTGTCTGCAAACAGCTAAAGCTAACTTTGAGTATGTGTCTACCTGTTTGAGCCAATATTCATTTTCCCCTGGAGAGCACTCTGCTTTGGCTTGTAAGCAGCCACCCCCTCACCACCACCACCACACACACACCTTCCACTTTATCTTATTCCATTCTGTTAGCAAATAGTATCCATAACTGATCAATACTGTGTGTTTGTTAATTTAAACTATGACCACAGTAGCCTACTGATACAAGGTTATCCTGTTTTTCCACCCGAGAAATTAAGAAATGACTTGGTTTCAGAGCAGTCATTGGTCAATTGTGATTGTTTCTTAACACATACTTCTCTTTGCTTTGGCTCATTAGCAGCAGTACAAAGAACTGCCTGCTCACACCCTTGTTCTCCCCTCCCCCTTCCCTGTTTATTACCTTAAGACAATCCCAAAGTTAAGAAATATTACCTGCGGCAGGCACCATTTTTAAAACTACAATCCACTCTGCTACAGGCCACATGAAGGCTTAGTGTCTCTCCAGTAAGTATTTTACAACTGTAAATGCCTATTTATGTTGAATTGTATTAGACATTTTACAACTGTATATGTTTATGTTGAATTGTGTTAGACATCTAATATGCTTTATTATTGGATGTTACTATGGCATGATAGCATTTGTATGCACCAAGTTGTTTTTAGTATAATAGTATGTATGGTCTATTTGCATATCTGCACCTTGCTCACTAATGTTATTCATGTAATTGTGTTGTGTGTAGACAGCTAATACTAGTGTCTAATTATTTCTATATAATTGTGCTGTTACTGGTGCACAGAATCACATTAGAGAACCACGACAGATTGTTGCTCACTATATTTTTATCTGTGACTGCATAACTGTCTGGGTTTTTTTTCCTAATGTTCTTCCAATTGGCTCAGTATCTGCATATACTAAGTAGCTGGTTCAAGATATTGTCCTGCATGCGGTAGCTATTTGCTCAGTGTGTTTTTTTATAATCTTTATAATATATATTTACCATCTCAAAAGTGCTTACTCCTCCCTGTACTCTTCTTTTCTAGACCTAACACCACTCTTAAGTATTCAACTGTGGTACCACCTTTAACATTCTTGTAAGAAAAGCGCAGTCCGGGTCTGAACTGTCTGCAAACAGCTACAGTTAACTATGAGTATGTGTCTATCTGTTTGAGCCAATATTCATTTTCCCCTGGAGAGCACTCTGCTTTGGCTTGTAAGCAGCTCCCCCCTCCCCACCACACACACACACACACACACACACACACACACACACACACACACACACACACACACACACACACACACACACACACACACACGCACACACACGCACACACACGCACACACACGCACACATCTTCCACTTTCTCTTATTCCCTTCTGTTAGCAAATAGTATCCATAACTGATCAATACTGTGTGTTTGTTAATTTAAACTATGACCACAGTAGCCTACTGATACAAGGTTATCCTGTTTTTCCACCTGAGAAATTAAGAAATGACTTACAGTTTTAGAGCAGTCCTTGGTCTATTGTGATTGTTTCTTAACACATACTTGTCTTTGCTTTGTGATTGTTTCCAGCCCCCTCATACGAGCAACTAACAGGGTCTCTACCCACTTCGCTCCCCACCCTGCCCCCTATTCCCTCCCGCCCCCAGTGGTCCCACCTTTATTGCACTCAAACCCCTCCCATCTTTCCAATAGCCAACCACAGTGCTAACCCAACACTACCTCCCTCCATCTTCCCACTATCACACCTCCTCAACTAACATGTACAAGCATACCTTTCCTATGTTCACTGCATGCACTCTCCTTGCATATCTTACATCCTACCAAAGCTCCATCATTCCCTCACTCAACCACTACCACTGTACTACTACTCACACCACCACTCATGTCTCACCCACACTCAGCTCCGCTCCCACCAGCTCAAGAACCATCCCTATGCACCCCCCACATATTCTACCAACTATATTACTCAAACATAAAGCATCCCTACAACTTAACATAGTAACCCTCCCACCATACCTATTACCCACAGAGCACAATCATAAAGTTTCCCTTATAAACAAACACATTCAAAAACTGAGAAAACTAATAATCTCATGCATATCAAAACTAGCCCTAAGTGGAGAAATCCACCCCAACCCTGGCCCTACCATCTCCAACCCCAATCCTCATAATCAGATTAGAAACCACAACTTCTCCCATATTACAGCCAACAAAAAGCTAAGTGACTTCCTTCTACTAAGCCTAAATATTAGAAGTATATCCAACAAAGTCCATGAACTCCATGCCACCATAGACTTGTACTCCCCAGATATAGTCATCCTGACAGAAACCTGGCTAAAACCTCACATTACCAGTGAGCAAATACTCCCTACAGGTTACGGCATACTAAGAGTAGACCGCTAAACAAAAGGAGGTGGTGTAGCTATAATATTTAAACAGCATCTAAACATCCAGATCTTAAAATCATCAGCTCCACAAATAGGCAATGAAGAAATAATATATACCAACCTCAAAATTAACCAAAACAAAACCATCAACATAATTGGATGCTACTTCCCACCTTGCCAAAACATCCCTCCACTAGAAAAACTCCTCAGCTGGTCTACCCACCATCTCCCCCAAGAAACTATCATCTTAGGTGATTTCAATATTGACTGGCAATCCTGTTTTGGCAACAATCCAACCCATCATATACACCTTCATGGCTTCACCCAACTAGTCCAGTCACCAACCAGGATAAATAAAAACTCCAGCAAGCACACTACCCTGGATTGGATACTAGTCAGTAAGAGCCCCCAGTCATATATAACAGGCTGCTTATCAGATAGCCTCAGTGATCACTCCCAAACATTCCTACTCAAGAAATACCTATACCAAGCTAAACCTGTCATCTACCATCAAATACGTAAAAAACTAAACTTTAACTCACTCACATTCATCTCATCCCTCAAAGAAAGTAACTGGCATCCTCTAAAGTACCTCAGTCTAGATGACGCAGTTGAATTTTTTAATACTACCTTCTTGAACATCCTTAATTACCATGCCCCCATAAGATTTTCCAGAACCAAAGCACAACCCTCCCCATGGCTACAGAAAACCACCAAGTCAGAAATGAAAAACAGGGATAAACCCTGGGAGCACTGGCGCAAAACCAAAACCCCCTCAGCTAGACAGAAATTTCTAGAACTACGCAATAGATTCAAAAAGCTAATAAAACAGGACAAATTCCAATACTACCAGTCTGCTCTAGACTCCTCACAACACAGCCCCAAACAATTCTGGTCCTCCATAAACTCCATCCTCCACCCATGTAAAGTCAGTACCCCTCCTCCTAATATTCCTCACTCCTCAGAAAATATTGCTACCTCATTCAACACACACTTCACCCAAACCATACTATCACTAGCTAAACAACATAACCCCCCTCCCCTCCAACCCACACCTTCAACTAGTAATCTCCCCACTGCCTTCTCTTTCTCTCCTGTACCTACCTCCAACATAAAAAAACTCTTAACTAAACTTAAACCCACCAAATTAGCAGTAGACAACCTCCCAAGTGAATACCTACAAATCGCAGCTGATGCTCTGGCCTACCCAGTATCTATCTTGATTAACCGATCTCCATCAGAAAGTTACGTTACCATGCTGTGGAAAGTATCACATATAATTCCCCTCCACAAAGGCAGACCCTCCGCAGAACTAACCAATTACCGCCCCATAGCTATTCTCTCTCCACTCTCCAAAATACTAGAGAGATGCATACATTCTCAGGTCTCAGACTACCTCCTTACTAACAACCTCCTTTTCCAGTACTCAGCATGGTTTCCGACCAAACCATAGCACCACCACTTCCTTACTCTCCTTTACTAACACTATCCTTCAGCATAAAAACAATGGCTCTCTCTCCTCTGCTACTTTCCTAGACCTATCTAAAGCATTTGACATGGTCCCACACAAACAACTAATCTCTGTCCTCAATAACCTATTCTTCTCACAATCAGTCACCAACTGGTTTCAGAGTTACCTGTCTGACCGCCATAAATCTGTTGTATGGCAGAATGACATCTCTCCAACTACCTGTCTCCATAGGGATTCCCCAAGGATCCACCCTTGGACCCCTACTCTTCTCTGTTTACACCAATAATCTAGCCTCTGCCACCAAACATGGCACACTCATACAATATGCAGATGACTCTACCATCATCTGCTCAGTCCAGTCCCCACCCAAACTGCAAAAAATCACACAGGAAACCTTTTCCTCTGTTGAAACATGGTTATCCAATGCCCAATTAATACTCAACCCAAACAAAACTAAACTACTCATCTTCCAACCCAAACATACTCAAAACAACTCTCACTTTAACATCACAGCAAAAGACAACACCACTATATACCCAACTGAACACACCAAATTGCTAGGAGTGGAAATAGACAAACTAAAATTTGACATTCACATATCCATGACCATAAAAAAGTCCATAAAAAACTAGGAGCGTTATACAGAAATAAGCAATTTCTCACCAAAGCAGAAAAGATTTCAATAGCAAATTCCCACCTTATCCCCACCCTACTTTATGCTTCTCCAATATATACCAACCTAAGGCAATGGATCTAAACAAGCTAGAGACCTGCTACAAGAAAATCGCCAAATTCGCCACAGGGGCATCCTACCGTAGTCACCACTGTCTCTCACTTGCTGAACTGGGCTGGTTTGAACTCCCTCACTTCCTTCAGTGGTATCAACTCTCACTCGCCCACAAACTAGTAAACCATCCACTAAATGTCCCATCCCTCCAGAATCTACTCTAACCCTATCGCACCACCAGACCACTAAGATCCAGCAACAAAAATCACTTGCAGATCACTAAAGCCAATAACTCTGCTGGTGAAGCACTATTCTCTTGCACCATAGCCAAATTATGGAACTCACTCCCACCCACAATTACCTCCGTACCATCATGTACCCACTTCAAAACTTTACTAAAAGTGCACCTAAAAACATGCTGGCTATGCCCTTGCAACTCCCACTCTAATATCATCCACCCCATCCAACCACTACCTTTCTTTCCACTCCGCTAACTACCTTGATTATAGCAAGCTCAGATGCTCATAAGCCTAGTACTTATTATACAGCAGGACCTTCTCATTGTAACATTTGTTAATGTCTGTTATGTACTTCACAGATAAAGATTCTAGTTGTCTACTGATGTACTATGTTCTTCATCTGTAAATATGTTGTAAGTAATTGCAATGTTAAATTGTTAATCGTTATGTAATCCAATGTAACTACTGTCTGTTTATTTTACTGTGGAGCCTTTCTCCCCGGGCCTCCGCTGAAAATGGACCTATGTCCAGTCGGACACTCCCGGTCAACAAATTTAAATAAATAAAATAAAATAAATACAACTACAGCAAAGTCAACCATCCATGGCTGAGTCAATTTAGTAACTTTCTGAAGGAGCAATGGCTGCTTGTAAATCTTCTTCTGTTTGTAGCTGCAAGAAGGAAGAACCAAGGCACCAGTAGGTTATACCATGGTGAAGCTGAAGAAAGATGCCTTAATCCAGGAGGAAGTCTGGCAGCAATAGCCAGTGAATTAAAATAATTATTTTTCCACCAAAACACAGTGAAAAGCACTTTAAATACTTAACTCAGTCACCAAAAGTAGTTTCAAACACCCTTCAGTCAGGAAAAAAGTTGTTGTAAACATTAACATTTTTCCTCAAAAGTAATAAGTACCACTCATAATCAAAAGTGACTACAAGTCAGATGATGGTCTGTAAAAACATGTTTTCCTAGCTCAAAAGTAAAACTTTTACAGAAAAAGTTAAGTTTTAGTCAAACTAAGATATGGAAGTTTGTTTCCTGTTGAAGGGAACTTATCTACCTAGCAATGGAGAAATATTAGCCAACCATCAATCCTCGAAAGCCTGCAAAGCGTTGTTCGGCGGCAAGAAAGCTCTGAAAGGCTTGGCACCATAACCACTCTTTCTTTAGCACTACTAGAGCTGGTTGATGGTTTGGGTGTGTGAAAGGTGACCTTAAGCTTTGGAAGTTGGCCATCTGTTTTATATCTTTAGCAGGATATAGCTAAGACTACTGTGGCAGTGCTCAAATGATCAGTAGTACTGATATGTGTCCATTAACATATCAGTGACTAACTTAATAAGTGCAGTCTCCAAATTATGGTTAGAATATAGCCATGAGTAAAAAGGCACTATTAATCTACTGAGATTAACTAATAGTTGAGCTCCAGCCAATTTTCTCTTTAACAATCAAGGGGAGGGTTGAGATGAGGTAGTACCTGTCAAACTGGATCAAGAGATGGTTTCTTGAGGACAGAGATAACAAGAGCCTCCTTAATGGAATCTCGAAACATGCCCATTGATTCTCAAAAAAGAATTGCTCCTAACATGCCAAGGATAGTCATAACCAGTAGAGAGAGGCAAGGATCCAACTGGCACACAGCAGAGTGAACACTGGAAATCACAATAAGAAACTTGTACCCAAATAATTGAGAGAGCTGGTCATGATCAATTCATTGTATGTGGGGGTCAGCGGGAGGGAAAGTGGTGAGCTTTATCTGAATATGCCAACTCAGCATGCAGCAGATCACACAAGAGAGAACCAGAGGAAACCACTCATGATGGTGAGAGAGGCACCAAACAACATTTTTTTCCATTTGGAGAAACATGATTCCCTAGTAATGGGCTTCCTGGCCTCCTGCAGGGTGCAAATCACATCCTCAGAAAAAAGGTGCCTAAAAGGGATCAAAACCCTATCACAGACAGTGTCAGCTGAAGAGTGGACAGGCAAGGATGGGTAAGAGACATCTCATCTTGTGTGAGAAGGTCTTCCCAGTGAGGTAGTGTGCAGTGCTTGACCTGGCCAAGTGAAACAGAAGGGGAACCAATATGGTCTGGGACAATAGAGAGTCACTAACGAGATTTTGGGAAAGTCCTGCCTGATCTTGGGAAAGACTACTGGCAACAGAGGTAGGGGAGGGAAGGTGTTCAGAAACATAACCTGCCAAGGAAAAGACTTTTCCAAGTCATAGAAGTTGGGACTCTTGACGCAGAATAGGGGAAGTTGTTCAGAGGGGAGACAAAAAGATCTACCTGAGGAATAGCCCGCCAATGGACTATGTCCAGGAACACATCTCTATGAAGCATTAATTCATGAGATTGTGTGCTGGACATGCTCAAAGAGTCTGCCACTAGGTTGTGCTCTGAGGGAATGTAAACAGTTTGAAGAGTCACTTGATATGGGACAGCTAGCTCCGAGACCTGAAGAGCTAGTGTGCAAAGAATGTAGGTAGAACCTTGTCCCCCCCCCCCCCATTGTTGACATACATTACCATGGTATTGTCTGAAAATGCTGAGGGTCCGGGGATGAAAAGAGGTTATGAAAAGCTTGAAGAGCTAGAAGCAGAGCCTTCATCTCTTTTGCATTGATATGGTCCAACCTCTGATGAAGAGGCCAGAGACCCTGAACCTTGAGAAAGCTAAAGAAGTTCACCCATCATTTGCTTGAGGCATATGTAAAGAGCTTGAGTTGGTATTGGAGTCTGAAAAGTAAGCCTTGGGTTGAAAGACCGTTGATAAATCCACCACTAAAGCTCAATCTTGAGATAAGGAAGGAAGAGGACTGTGATGTCCAGAGGGTGGCAATGTTGGAGACGCAATGATTTGAGTTACAACTGCAAAATTTTTACTTGGAGCCTGTCCAGAGGGAGCATGGGAATGGTGGAAGCCATGAATTTGAGAGCCCTGAGAAAGTCACTGACCATGACTTAAGCCAGAGTAAGAAGAGACTGGAAAAATACAGTAAGAGACATGGCCTTAGCAGCAGGCAGCGATGCCAGCATGGGCATGGTCTGGAGCCTAAAACCAAGGAAAATGTAATCCTGAAAAGGGGTCAGAGTGGATTACTGAAAGTTTATGGTAAACCCCAAACTCTGCAACAGGGAAATAGTAAACTGGAGATCCAGAAGCAGAGCATTGGTTGAAGAAGCTTGAATGAGTAGATCATCCAGATAAGGAAATATCTGAATTCCTCTTATCCTGCAAAAGGCAATGACAGCACAGAGGCAATTGGTGAATACTCTTGGAGCAGTAGAGAGGACAAAGATAAAGCAGAGAACTGAAAATGCAAGGAAGAAACAGAAAAATTTAAACATTTCCTGAAAAGGGGAAGGATGGGGATATGAAGGTAGGCATCCTTGAGATCCAGACAGACTAGAAAGGCCCGAAGAAAGGGAAATAAAAGTCTGATGAGACAACATCCAAAAGGAAGGAATCTTGAGAAAGGTGTTGTGCTGGGAAAGATCTAGAATTAGTTTCCAAGAGCCCTTCATTATGGGAACCAAAAACATTCTGGAATAAAAACACTTCCCTACCTGACCGGGGATCACAAGGTGATTGATGCACTGGATCAAAACAGAATGGAGCACCTCTGGAAAAGATGAAGCTGTTCTTAAGGAGGTTGTGAGATGCCTAAAAAGGGAGGAAGGGATTTCCAAACTATGAAATATCCCTTACGAATAATGGACAGAACCCAGGAGTCTGTTGTGATCTTCAATCAATTTAGAAGAGACAGGGAAAGATGGAGAGGTAATGGAACCTGCCCGAGGGAAAGGAGAAGCATATGGTCAAATGGAACCTGGCTTATCCTGATATCTATGTTTCTGGGAAGTAGGGGTTTGAGTAGATTTAGCAGGAGGCACACACCTAAAACCATTTTTTCCCTTTGGGTGGAGGGTGAGCCGGACTGTGAATAAAAGCAAATTTGGAGGGGTAATTCCTCTGAAACTTAGGAATAGGAGAAATAAAAATATGTTTCAACTCCTGTAAGACTTTACCCTCATCATGGAAGGGACTCAAGTTCAGCAGCAGCACCGCCAAAAAAGATTTTTATCATCCAAAGGTGCATCCAATAGTTTGGCCTTAATGTCATCAGGCAAAGCCTGAAGATGAAGCCAAGAGTAACACCTCAAAACAGAGCCAAATAGCCACCCTGGAAGAAGCATCAGCTGCATTGTAGCTGCATTTAATAGAGTGAAAGGCAACTTGAGAGGTAGAACCCAACAAAGAAATGGCAGAAGCCTTACCCTCAGAGTCAGAAAGGTCACAAAACTCTTGAGAAACTTGAGTAAGAAGAGGCAGAATATACCTGGTCATATCAGTCTGGCAGATAATGGCCCAAAAGGATAAACTAGCAGCAGTATAAACCTTTTTGTCTAGCCAATCTATGGCTCTACTATCCTTATCTGAAGGAAACAGCTTGATAGAGGGCAACAGGTTGCAGGGTTTGTCAAATGAGAAGGACACTACAGAAGAAACAGCAAAAGGGCATGTATAAAGAAATTTACACAGGCATGTTAAACTGGTCAGATTTCTTGGGAGCAGAAGGCCGAGAATCAGGGGCCACAGAAGCTGCTAAAAAGGTATCCAGGATGGCAGTCAGGACTTGGGGGAACAGCAGAAGGCTTAGAAGACTCCATTCTGGAGGAGTTCATAATACTTTTTCTGGATTTCAGAGACCTGTGAGCAATCTCACTTAAAAAAAATTCCATCATATGGGTAAGAGTGTCCACAAGGGAGAGTTCTATAACACGGAGGGAATCAGGACTAACAGAATCCTCTTTCTGTGGACCATAGTCTAAGGGGGAAGGGATTTTGAATAGAGTAAGCCAGAGACTCTTCCCCTGAATCCAGATCCTCTTCAGAGGAGTCCAGTTCCCTGGGTCTTTTAAGAGGAGTGGAAGACCAGGGAGGTCCAGACATAGATATGCCTTGAGGAGGCTTTAAAGTCATCAAAGTGTTAACTCATTCACTCCAGTGGAGCTCAGGAAGTTTACACTGTAACTTAAAATGGGTGGAGCCTAAACATTTTGACAGAATCAAATTATGTCCTCAGATTTCAAACAAATGTTCATATCTCTGGAACCATTAAAGAAGTATAAATGGCAAACTCTTCAGCACTATAGTGGTCATATTCTTTAGGCTTTAGGTCTTAAACTGAATTTTATAAGTCACAGTAAACACAGTAACCATTACATTTGTAATATTTTGTAAACAACTTATAATATCTCAGCAACCACTGACATTATTCACATACTGTCAACAGTATTTTATTCATCTGGCTGGGAGATTTCATATGAGGCTAAGGAGTTCTGTCTGTGTCACTTGGTTTTTGAGATATTTAGCAAAATGTGCAAATTATATCTATATAAATTAATATCATAAAAAAAAACAGTTAATGTCTCTACTTCCTGCAATAGACAGAGGTCAAATATTAATGCAGTTGAGTTGGCCGTTGTATAAGCTTTAATGTGAAAGCTTTTAAAAACTTGTACATAGCATGGTTTTGGAATTATTGATGCAAATATGAACAAGTGATATCTGACGTCTAGAGGCATCAGTAGGAGTTAACTGCAGACACACCTGGAGACATCACTCGGATGTAATGAGTTAAACAATCGCAGAGTAAAGTCCTGCCATTCAGGTTAGAGATCTTTAACTACAGGGGAAATATGCTTGTTTTTCCATTTCTTTTTCTGTGGGATGTCCACACAACACCCTGCAAAGGTCAGACCCTTGGCAGCACTCAATGAGCTAAGTAGGGATCTTCTTCCTCACTAAGATTTGCAGAATCCCACTTGGTCCCTCAGATATAATCAGCTGAGGGTACCCCTCAATGTCTGGAGCAGACTTTTGTAAAGCTTCTGGGGACATCTGAGAAGTTGGATCTATGCCGGCATCCGACGTGGTTGTGACAGAGGAATCTGAAGCAACCATTAGACAATCCTCTGGGCTTTCAATAGCATTGAGAGAGATGCCCAGGGGAGGCTGGACAGCAGCTGTATCAGACCTAACTTGTTTGGTCTTTTTTTGACTGACGACTGACCCTCAGGATGGAAAGACTCCACCATAGCATCTTGAGACAACAGCTTATGGCACTGGTTTTCAAGGAAAATAGATAAGGAAGACAGATGACTATGTAGGGTCTTGGGGACAAAAGCTTGGCAGACAGAATGCTGCACATGGTCATGGGAACAACTCAAACTGAAGAGACCCTGGTTGTGACAGTCTTTATGGAGAATTTGCCTCCCACACTGACATTTTTCCTTTCTGGATGATATGAACCCAACCTGCACTAAATAAAAAAGAAAAATAAGGCGAAACCTCAATAGGGCACTTATCTGAAACACAGCTTGATTACCAGCACAGCAGAAAGGCAATCAGATTGGCTGCAAAGAAGTTCTGAGTGTGTGCGTCCATACATCACCTTTATGCCCTACACCTTGCACAGGGAGCTTTATCAGGGCCAGTGTTAGCATTTTGGGGGCCCCCAGCAAATGTCAGGTTGGGGGCCCCCATGAGCACTTCCTAAGTATGACCACATCACTGCCAGACTTCCTAGCCATCATTTTAGCTCAAGCTGCAAACTTTTATGAGTAGTGCATACAGACTGGCCTGTAGCTACAATGATCTTACATTACAACAAGCTTATGTACCACAGTATGTTGGCCCTTCTCACAAAGGGGCATTCACAGTTATTGTCATTTAGATGTAACAAGAATACATTACAACTCGGTACACTGGTGGACTTAGGTGAAATGGTGCCCTAGGGCACTGCCTACTGTTTCAACCCCTCAAAACACCCATACATTCTCCAGTGCTCCCCTTTGTTTCTCCCCATCTTGGGTTCCCCACATCATGCAAGTTACTTTTTTCTTTCATTTCTCATATTTTACTTTTCTCTTCAGATTTTTCAAGAAGCCATGACTTTATATATACTCTGAAGTGCTTTTAGGTCTTTTTTTTTCTTTTTGCAAAACTTTTTCATCCAATAATGGCTTGAACGAAAATTATGATTAAATAAAGAAATGCAGTGTTGCTGTTCAGCTTTAATTTTCTTTGCATCCATTCAGCATACCTTTCCTGTCCAAGACAGCACAGTGATAACCATTTAGGAAAGAACTCAATAAAGCCAATCTCCCAGAAGCATAGGGATTATACATGCTCTAGAATGCATTTTAAAGCATTTCCTAAGCATTTAATCCAATAGTAACCTAAACAAAATTCATGAGTAAGAAAAATAATTTCATTCTTATTTTTACTTTCAATGGGAGTTTTGGGGTTGGGAGGGTGGCTTAATGGCTAAGGTGCTTGCCTTACAAACACAAGGTGCAGGGTTTGAGTCTCACAAAAACTATGAACCTATGAACCTATAATGCAGACATAAACTAAGCCCGAGGCTTAATGTTCAAAGCTGACAAAGTCTTAGCTCACAATAAAATAATAAGCCAGTTTGTTGTGAGGATACACAGATCCTGTCTTGGAATACTGCCTGCCTCTCTAATCCCCCCCAAAAGACAGTCACTGCCTATGCAACCCTCTGGTGTTAGATTGGGCTGGAAGCAAAGGTTCAAATGGCCACAGTCATGTATTTTAAGTGATTGCTGCAATACATACACATAGCATGCCTCCTCACTCCTCAGCCCTAACCCCTCAAAGGCAGCTACCTGTATTCATGCCTGATGTATGATTGTGAGGAAAGTGGGTGCGATTGAAACCAAGAAAATCACAAAACAGGCTGCTCCTCTGTCCCACAAAGCCACCACAAGACGAAATGCCAAGAATGCAATGAAATAAAATCTTGTTTATTAAAATGACAAAAAGAATCTGAACAAAAAGCAGGTTATGGGTTTCGTTCACTATGTGTAAACTTCATCAGCCTGCTTTTATGGTTTTCTTAAATAATTTTTCTCTCTTCATTTTTGCCCAACCAGAAACAGCTTTTGTGGAGCCCCCACACAGACAAGGATGAATAAGGGACCCCCTCTGAAACCATTTATACAGTCTGGGGAGTGGGGGGCCACCAGATTCCTAGAAGATCTAAGTGTCTGAACATTTTTTTATTGATACCCAGCAGAAAAATGTGTGTGTTCCGGCATTATTGGATATGTGCACTGATACAAATCAGTGATATTTTTTGTATACACACTCATACATAAGTCACAGCAATACTAGTTTTGTACTTATTTCAGAAAATAACAATATACTGTGCAATACTGGTACTGCCACACCAGTGACTGCTGTTTAGCAGTTATCAAACAGCAGGAGTAAGTCACTTTATATAACTGAGGAGTAACTGAATACCTGTCACTGTCCCTGATTTCACAGATATTCCTTGATTTTGCCTCATAAAAAAAAGAAAGAAAGAAAAATAAAAACATTTGTTTGCAGGCAAACCATTTAAGATTAGTCAGTAAACCCAGACATCACAGTTTTATGCTTCTTATTGCCCAAAAAATGCATGTTGATGCAAAATGTGCTATTCTAGTAACTTTTTTAAGTGAATTAGAGAAATATTTAAAATGTTATCCTCACTTTGAACCTTTATTCTGCTATTATTTTTGGCACTGAGCAGAATTTTTTAGCAAAGACAATGAGAGTTACAATATTTGGTGTTCTGGCAGCATTTATTAAACTCACTTAAAGAGAAACCATCCCTGAAGATCAGAAGCATTAGGCTCTTCTGAAACTCTATCGTGTGCACTGAAATCAGTCACTCAGGCTGCTGATCTCTCTCTAGTTCTAACCTTATTCATGTTTAGTATCAGTTTTATCCTAACAAGGTCATATCACAGCCCGGTTCAGATTAAACAGTACAAGCAAAAATTAACTACATTTTTTCTATTAATTTTTCCTCAACCAACAGCACCTTTTGTGGGGCCCCCACACAGTCAGGGATGATTAGGCCCCCCCTGGCAGCCACAGGTATTGTAGGTACCTACAGCTAGCTATGATGTTAGTTTTAGTGGAGAGGATGTCCACCAGCATGGTTTAACTAAGCCAGGGTCATTATGTTAGTGGTAAAACATTTAATGGAATTGTGAAGCCTGTTAATTGGCAAAACACTGTTACAATAACTAAATATCTTTGAATTTTGAAGGAGATATAAGTAAGAGTTATTATTACCCACCTGGTTTATTAAGCATACAAGACTGTTGTACTAGCTTTTGTTGGTTTAACAGACATGTTACCAAATATCAAGATAAGAAAACTTGCTGTGCTTAGGGGCCCCCCAGGACCAGGGGGCCCCAAACAACTGCAGGGTTTGCTGGTGCCTAAAGCCGGCTATGGAGCTTGTGTGTGACATACAGCACCTTTAAGTACTAAAGGCTTTGGTATACTGGCCAGACATTGAGCTATTCTTGGCAGGAGATCCCTTCAGTTATGAATACTGCAACAGTGACATGGAAGGACATCCTAATCTACATACTGTGCCTCCCTAAGTCATAGTTTTCTGCAAGATTATGACATGACAGTGGGTAATTTAAAAACTCCTCATGTGGAATGTGATAAAATGATCATGAGAAACAATGGTATTGATTATGTTGTTAAAATAAGTATGGAAATTGGCAAACAGTTTACAAACTGACAGGAACGGACAAAATACTGGATGCTGTTTGGATTAAGGATGAGGATGCAGTCAGCTATTATAACACTGAATCTGAGTTGACTGGCTCTCATCACTTGTGTTTATTGGAAGATCTACAAGTGTTTTGCTTAAAAAAACTTTTATAGACTCTTTAAATTTAAATTTTATCAAGATTATGTTTCACTTACTTGGGAGTTGGCCATTTGGGACTGATATGAGGTAATGAAAATTAAGTCCATCATCACTACTGGCATGGCCAAGATGGCTAACTGAGAGAAGCAACTGGTGAGAGCTCTATGACTGCAAACTTTTCTTTGACAGAAAATATAAACAAAAAAAAAATACAATTTGGAGATACTGGTTAGCTAATTTTATTCACTAATAGAGAAAAGATTTATAGTTTCACGTTCTTAAAATGCTGCCATTTTCCTGACAGAATTTCAACTGCTTGGTTAACAAATAGATTTCAACATGAGGTGCTCAAGAAATGTTACTCAGGATTCTTGTGTTAATAAAGGCATCCAGTCAATAATATACAGGATGTATTACTTAGAATGGATTAACTGGATATCAAAACAGAAAGTTTCAAAGAACAGTCCAGAAAGAAGATGGGATATCTACAAATTCTTATGAAACAGCAAAATGCACAAAACAGCAGTATAGAAGAAGCTTTAAATGATCATGAAGGGAAAATAAGTGAAGGTGAGTCTCCGATGGAATTTCTTTTAAAACAAAATAACCGGCTCATAGATAAAGTTGATGATTTAGAAAACAGACTGAAATAACAATAGAACTTATGGTCTACTTGAAAAGTACTAAGGAAACAATATAATAAACTTAACAGCAACTTGGCTGCCTAAAACATTAAATCTTCCCTAAACTTTATGTTTTGGAATTGCAAGGGCACACAGATCCCTGAGAGCACCCTTGAAGAAGGAAAACTCGCCACCACATTCAACTGTAGTTAAGGTTATGTCCAGTTTAGAAAGAGATCAAATATTAAAAACAGGATGGTTCAGTCCACTTATTAAAATAGGTAAACATGTAGTCAGATTTGATGATAATTATTCCACTAAGCTAATAAGTAAAGAAAATCCTGTCTCTCAATAATTAAGGAACTTAAGGAGGACAACATTAAAGACACTTCGGCATTTCCTACAAATGTCAAATTATTTTCTTCTGAAGGAACTAAAATATTTGACACTGGAAAAGGCATCCACATTTGTTAACAAAAATGTAATCCTTAATACTGAATAAATGGGTTGGATCAGTATATTTCTCAAGAGACAGACAAACTGCTTCTAAAATTAAAAAAAAAGCTTAAAAACAACTAACTTATTCCCTGGTTGCAGGACTTTTCTTTACTGAAACAACAGATATAACCTTTAAATAAAATATGTATTGAACTTAAAGCTTCAAAACATAGGTAAGTATGTATTTATAAAAGCAGTTGACAGTGTTTGAACAACAAATAGCAAATAAATTACTTCAACAGTACATATGAAACAGAAATTATTTTCTGAATAAACTCACTGTAATCCAAGAATGAATCTTAAATAAAGTCCAATGAAGTAGCCAGAAAAAGACACCAGCTACTGTTACATTCTTATGCTAACAGAGTATGTTTTAAATCTACCAACAATGAAAGGAAATCCACAAACGACTGATCTAAAGTCATTAAAACAGAACTTTATTATTAACACCACCAAAGAATAAGATGAAATAAAGCATGAGATCAGGTTTTGCACTTTTGTCCTAACAAAACATTTGGACTTCTTCAGAACCTATTATCTTTTAGCTATCATCCATTTTATACCCTATTGTTTAGTAAGACTTGATTAAATCATCATTTCCTGGTCAGTTGTTTTGCAAAGGTACGTTAAATAATGTGCATAAACTGCATAAATGAATTAAATTAAAAATACAACAATATATGTGAATATGTATATAAGTGACCAAATAATATTTTACAAAGCACTTCATCACTGTGTAATAAAAACTCCTAAAAGCACTTTAAAACAATGTACTACAACAAACCTTATAAATAAGCAAATAAAACTCCTAGTGTTACCAGGCGGGTTTGTATCTAGTACCCCAATCCTCCTTAACTTCCACAATCACTTTGTTTAATATATCTCAAACAAATGGAAATAAGGACAGAAATTACAAAAACACATTTAGAGAATGGTTTAGTAGGGAAATTACTTTCTGAATAATGAGACTATACCTTATCCACCTTTAACACTGAGCAAAAAGATGATAGAACTAGAAAATAAATTATTAAAGATATGAAATTTACAGTTTGATAACTGACTTTTAAATGAAAGTTTGAAAGCTCAAAGGGTATAAATAGTCTTAGGTCTTATAGGTACCCTAATGGACAGTTTTTAACTGAATTGGAAATTAATGAATTAAATGAGATATTTGATAGGCATAGCCTAGAGATGATGCAGTGTTTTAAGCTTAATAGCATGAAAATTACTGAATTATTGGAAGAAGTCCAAGTTTTGAATTCTGCAAGTGATTTATTTGAATTTAATGTAGAAAGGTATGAAAAAGTGTTTGATAAGGTTGAATACCAAGCTAAAATTAATTTAGAAAGGAAGCAGAAGAAATTACGGGACAAGTTTGACTACCAGTACAAAACAGCATACCCATGTAATGGACCTTTACAACAGAGAGGTCAGGGAAGTAAAGAAATGCATGAACAGACTGAATTATGACAAGGGAATAGTGGGAAAAGTACACATTTTAACAAGGGAAATATCAGAAGTAATGCAGTTAGGTACAATACGATGAAATTGTGGAATTGAATGAATCTGAGAAAATTAACAACATGGGGTCAGATACATAACCCTTAGAAAGTTGAAAAGACTAGAAAAAAAAAAAAAGACAAAACTTTTTTTTTTTTAGAGAACCCCCACCCCAAATCAACAAAGGTTTCATAGGAAAGGCAGAAGAAGATATGGAACAATGTGCAACAATGGGAAAGATGAACAGTGGGAGTTAAAAATTAAGACATCAGAGAATGGGGTAGTATATACATATGTGGGATATAAAATATTTAAATACACTAACCTAAACATAACAGAGAGTTATTTTAACTTATTTAAAAAAGGATTGAAATCTGTCCCTGGGAAGAGAACTGACCCGGCTGATGTCTTAATAGAATTACAAGTTTTTACAAGAAAATTAAATCTAAAGCTTCTCTTTAAAGAAAAGGGTAATGGAAATGAAATTGAAACTGAGAATAATGTAGACATATTAAAAAGAAAAAGTGTATTCAACCCCCTTCTCCTCACCATAGTGGCCACTTTTGAAAAGGTATGTAACAATGACATATGCCAGGTGTAAAAAAAAAAAAAGAAATACCAGAATCTAACTAGAGAGGAAAATGACTTAATGAAGCTACATAGAAGTAACAGAAACTTAAGAGTCATGAAACCTGGCAAAGGGGGTGGCACTGTTTTAGTGGACAAAATGGATTATATAAGCAGTATGAATGCAATTTTGAGTACTACACAGAGAAGTATAAAAGAGGTTCCAGTAATTAAGTTAATTTAGCAAAAAAGATAATTTAATTATTCTTACAGGATGCAGTATTACAAGGGACTATTAATGAGAAAATATATAATTTTTTGCATAATGAGAATACAGTAATACCCACGTTTTTTGGAGTCCACAAAGTATATAAAAGTATAAAGAAACCACCGTACAGGTTAATAGTCTCAGCACATAATTCAATGACATATTCATTAGGAGTGCTTGTTGACAGGATGTGTAAACAATGTGAAATATATACTGAAAGATTCATAGCATTTTTTTAAGCAAAGTGAGACAACAACTTTATAGTGATTTTAGCAGTTTCACTACTGTTGCTGTGGTGGATTTGTTTTCCTCTATCCACCATGAAGAAGGAATTGAAATGTTTCTAGAGACAGCTTACAAACTAAGTACATTATATTCTATTATGACAGATTTTGTGATTTGATGGAAATAATTTTAAAGTGTAATTATTTCTGGTTTGAGGGCGAATAATTCAGGCAGGCATCTAGACTGGCAATGGGAGCTAGTTGCGCCCCAACATATGCAAATATCACTATGTTTGCATGGGAAAAGAAATATATTATGACAAGTTAGTTCAGGAAATCATTGGACCTTGTACGGTTTCTGGAGGATATATTTATTTTATAGAAAGAAACAAATTAAGTCAGGGATAAATTTGCAAAGTACATTAATGAATTACCCCTCCTGTCTTAGTTTCACCTACAAACAAGTTATTTGGATGTGGAATTATCTAAGAACATTGTGACACAAAATTTTAATCTAAAATTGACAGGAAAGAAACATTTTCAAACAGTTTAGATTTTTACAGCTGCCATTCAAAATATACTAAAAGGAATATTTTTAAAGGACAGTTAGAGAGAGCCCCTAGAATGTGGTCAGATGCTGATTTTTTTGAAGCAGAGGTTGTTAAATTGTTGGAAATGTTCACAGAAAGGAGATACCCTATAGATTTATTAAACAAATTGATTGTGGAAGTTAAGGAGGGTTGGGGTACTAGATACAAACCACTGCTAGGAATGCAAGAACCACCCAAAGGAAATTTCAGTCAAAAAGCTATGCATATTTAAATGCTATGATCACCCCTTATGGGCCTTATTCAAAAGATATAAGGAACACGATTACTAGAAATTGGGCTATGTTCAGAATTTATGATGAGACATATAGTATAGTAGGAGGCAAGCTATTATTTCTGAACAAATCAGGCCACAATTTGAAATTTTGGTTTGAGCACACAGTGAAACTGGTTTACTATCATATTTGCGAACGTCATTTAGACGAACGCAACTATTTCTGACAAATATGGTCAGAAATCAAAACACCGAGCAACTGAAATATCGAACGGGGCATTTCAGCAATGTCGAATATTGACTTTGCTGAAATGCTCACATCTACCCACAACTAACAATAACATTTGCTGCCCCCCACTTAAATATACAAACTCCAAGATTGCCCTACAGTAAGGGCAGGGGTACATTTCCCAATCCCCACTACAGTGCGATTTGCACCGCAATGTTGAAGCTGACAATAGCGGCTGTTCACTCATGTCAGCTTCGACATTGTGGTGATCGAACTCTCACTTTGAGAAAATGATTTTCACACATTCAATCATCTAAATGACAATTGAATATGTGACAGTAAACCAGTGAAATTTGGTTCCAACTATCTTAACAAAGGTGCAAGAAAGTATGGGATGTGTAATATCTGCCCTTATATTTTAGAACAGAATATGTTATATTTAACATTCCTGGGCATGATTTTGATATTTAGGGATGGAAATTATAACATCAGGGATAATCTACATTGGAATATGTACCCAATGTGATATTTACTACATTGGGAAAACAGAAAAATAGAATTTATGAGCACTTAAATGCAATTAAAACCAAAAATCAAAACAATGCATTTTAAGACACACCTTAAAATGTAACAAGTATAGAGGTTTTAAGTTTGGGATTTAGGACAAAGTTGACAAACAAAATAAGAATGGTGTGTGGGAATTAGATCTAGAAAGGAAAGAACTGGAGTGGCAGTTAAGATGTAACACCACCATTTTCCAGGATTAAATGAATACACTTCTATTATGCCGATGTTAAAAACAAAATCATTGGATTTGTGAGAATTGTTTGGAGTGTTATATTAAGTGTTTTATTGAATATGGTTCTAACACTTGTAAAAATTTATCCATGAAGTCTTTATTAAATGTTTCCAATAACGATGAAAGTTTTATAAAAAAATATATATTTTTTAAGATTCATAAGATTATTGCTTCAAAAGTTTTGGATTTTTAACATGAATGTATAATTTAAGAATACATTTTCAAACAGTTTACTTGAAACCACACCATTCTGAAAGGGCTGCCTTTGGAAGCTAAGCAGGTTCAGGCCTGGTTAGTTCTTGGATGGGAGACTGTTGGTAACATCAGAAGTTTTATTTAGTTATTTATAAGTTTTGCTATAGTACATTGTTTTAAAGTGCTTTTAGGAGTTTCTATTACACAGTGATGAAGAAGTGCTTTGTAAAATATTATTGGTCACTTACATACATATTCACATACATTGTTGTATTCTTATTTTTGTATCAATTCATTTATGCAATTTATGCACATTGTTTAACATAGCTTTAGGAAACAACAGACCATGAAATGATTATCAAGTCTTATTAACCATAGGGTATAAAATGGATGAGAGCTAAAAGATAGCAGGTTCTGAAGAAGTCCAAATGTTTTATTAGGACAAAAGCAGTAAACCTGCTCTCATGCATTACTTTATTTTATTTTTTAGTGGTGTTAATAATAAAGTTCTGTTTTAATAGACTTTGGATCAGTCGTCTTTGGATTTCCTTTCATTGTTGGTCGATTTAAAACATGTTTTGTACCTACTGACTTTGGATTTTTACCATTTGGTCTGATTTTGCTGCTTTGTACCAACTGTCTTTGGACTTTTACCACTTGGCAACTAATAAAGGACTTACCTTTTTGGTTCTGGAACTACTCTTCTTGGTGTTATCAGTTTTGCTCTTATTTTTCTTCAACGATTTAAAACATATTCCATTTGCATGGGAATGTAACAATAGTTGGTGCCTTTTTCTGGCTAGTACATTGGACTTAATTTAAGATTCAGTTTTGGATTACGAGTTTATTCAGAAGACAATTTATGTTTCATGTGTACTGTTAAAGTAATTTATTTATTTGTTACTCAAATACCGTGAACTGTTTTTAGTTTTTAATGGTTTATTTTTGTTTTCATGGAGGCTCTCCTTTTGGATTCACAATATGTATTTATATTTTCAGCTAAAACATTTTTCATGTTAAGGAATATAAATGGCTAGTTTTACTGTTTTACTATATTTACAGTAAAAGACTTAATATTTCATTTACCTAAACTTATAAATGTTTTCCTAAATGTTAAATACTTCCTGTAAGAGAATGCCATTAAATTGTAAGAATTGTATTCAATAAGTATTGGTGATTTTGTTTTCGTTGTACCAGTGCAACATATTCCTTTCACAGGTCATTTATGAAGAAATTAACCCTTAAAGCTTGAGATCAAAAGAAAGTTCCAGTTGAGTAAAAATGCTTGATTCTTGTTTGCATTGTTTCCTGCCTGCTCCCTGAGCTGTTTTGAAGAAAATCTAGTCAAAGTTCATCACTGATGTCCATGAAAACAAGAACTTTCTTTCTCTTTCTTTTTTACAAGTGTATATGTGAGAAATCTATTCAAACACTTTAATATTTAATTAAATCTAAATAATTAGTAAAACAAAAGCTATAGTAATGTTTATATTGAGATGATGCTGACATATAATTTTATTACATTTTGCTGAATGTTGCTAGCTTATGATGTAGTGTTATTAACTCTAAATCTACACATTAATGGAAAAAAAGTAAAGTTAGATGTTTGTTACTGATCAGAACAGGTCAAAAGAATTAAGAATGAGAAACTTACAGATGAAATTAGCGGCTGCCATGTGCTGTGAGTTGGAAAAAAAAAAAAACAAACTTCAGAAATGCCAAGCTATTTATTACAAATATAAAAATGCAAAGCTTTTGGGTAAAACCCTTTCTCAGTGCAGATACATTTTGAAAGAAACTGCCATAATTTAAAAAAGGTTCAAATTCAACACATGACAACAGCCAGCCAATAAAATGTTTGACAATTAAGCCAACAATTTAAATATTACATAAAATCTGTACTAAGATATATATATATATATATATATATATATATATATATATAGAAATACAATCTCAAAATCATTCAAGGGGCTGTTTGCTGCAATGAGAAGCAAAAATGGGACAAATGGAGTCAAGAGAAAATACAACAGGCCATCAATGCAGAACAAGACAGCTCATCAGAAGCAGTAAGACTAGAAGGTATTGTTAACTTGGACTACAAACTGTCCATAGCACAAGTTAGGTTGTGAAATAAAGGACAACATCCTACCCAGTACATGTTGTTGAGGTGCTAACAGACTTAAAAAATCTTTACTAGCAATCTTAATCTTAAACTGATTTTTAAGCATGCACAATGAACTAATAGGGCTATATGTAAAAAGTCAAGTGTTTTTTATACCTAATAGCTGCCCCATTATATCCGCTTTTTTTTATATCTGTGAACGGGAGCTGAGAGAGCTCTATGATAATAAGGCTAAAAATAAAGTGTATAATTTGACACCGGAAGAATTTGAAGCCCTTAAACAACTACAAGATAATAGTGACTTAATTATTAAGGAAGCAAATAAAGGGGGTGCTATAGTAATTATGAATAAAATTTTTATATTGCTTCTATGCATGATTTTTTATCTGATTTAGTTATTTTCAGAAGAATTAGTTTTATGTATGTAAAAAAATGCATAGCAGATGTCAAAATGGTAATTTATGAAATGCAATTAGATAATGACATTACTACTGACTTATTTAATTTTTTCATGGTTCCATGTCCAACAATACCTCAGTTATATGGATTACCCAAAATACATACATCTTTGACCCATCCCCCATGAAAACTATTGCCTCAAGTAAGAGGTGGGTCACTGAACCCATTTCTATTTATTTACAAACTGTTTTAGGGAAATACCTTCCACATTGCCATAGTTTTATAATGGATACATATGATTTTTAACTAAATTTTATGAGTGACATTGTAATAACTTTGAAACACATTTTTTTTACTTGCCAGATTGGCTATTATTTTACTCTTTATGGTAATACCTAATGAGTATGGTGTTAATGCTATATGCAAGTTTCTTTGTACTAATACAGGTATGCAAGTGAGAGAAGTTGAAAATATTTGTCACTTTTGGCAATTGTACTGACTAAGACTGTTTTTATATTTGCGAACCAAACATACAAATTCAGGTGATGCTATGGGTATTCCCGTGGCAAATACCCATGCACATCTGGTTCTGAATCAATGGGAACGTGAATTTATTTATAGTGATAAAACTAAATTAAATGGCAATGTATTGCTGTATAAACATTTTGTTGAGTATTTTTTGATTCAGAAAGGGTGTGAAGAAAGCCTTAATGACTATGTTAGGTACTTGGACAGCACAACAGGCTTTTTTAAATTTTAAAATGACTTGTTCAGCTAAGTATATAACCTTTTTAGATGTAAGAATTGACAAGAATATAACTATGTTAGACACTAGTGTTTATAGAAATGAGGTGCATACGAATTGGTATGTACATAGGAGAAGTATGCATGCATCACACATACTTAATGGATTGTGAGAGGGCAGTTTACCAGAGTTAGTAGACTAAATACTGAGACTAAGTGTAAGGAACAGATGCAGGAAATGGCTATGGAGTTCCAAGAAAAAGGCTATAACACATCAACTATAGAAGGTATTTTTAATGAAATAATTGATAGTAGGAAAACCTTAGCCAAACCATTATATAAAGAAAGAGAGAATCAGGATCAGAATATTAATACATCTACAAAAGGGGGCAAAATTAGATATAGAACTACTTATAATATAAGAATGAAAGATGTGAGGAATATAATAAAATAAGAACTAGAATACTCTAAGGGCTATGCCTGACCTACAACAGTTGTTCGAGGATAGCCCAAGGTTCACACATAGGAATTGTGAAAACTTAAAGAAAAGATCATTATAAAGATTTTAAGTTAACTAATTATGACAGAGCAATAAACACATTTGGGACTTTCCCTTGCCATAGTTGTAGCTGTTGTAGAGATATTATTTCTAATATGTTTAAACATCCAGTGACTGAGACGACTTATATTTTTTACTGTTATGCCACATGTAGCACTACACATGTTGTTTATCTTGCAACCTGTGTGAAATGTTCCTGTTTCTATGTAGGTAAATTTAGCCGGAAGTTTAGAGACCATATCACTAAGCATAAGTCAGACATATGTAGGAACATCCAAACAAACTCTCTGAGTACACAAACTTTGGATACTGACCTTAGTCATAAATTCAGATTTAGAGCAATTGATATGGTGCATAAGCATACTAGAGGTGGCAATACAAATAATATTCTGGAGAATGGTAAATATAATTGGATTATAAGGCTAAAAGCTGATTCAAAATCTGGTTTAAATAGTGATGTCAGCATAAAACCTGTCCTAGTTAAAAACAGATGCAGTTTCATTAATTTTATTGGATTTGAGTAGACCAATGTAATTTGTGTTTCTGTTTCTATGCTTTTATGTAATAAAACATTTAACTTTTTATTAAATGTTACATAAAATTGTTATATAAACATATATTTTTAGTACTTATTTTATGTAATATTTTAATTGTTGGCTTAATTGAGAAAAACAATTATTGACTAGGTGTTGTGTGTTGGATTTAATTTTTTTTAAATATGACCATTTCTTTTGAAGTGCATCAGCACTGAGGAAGGCTTTCTCCCAAAAGCTTTGGGTTTTTTATATTTGTAATAAATAGGTTGGCATTTCTGAAGGAGTTATTTGTTTTTTAGTATTGTTTCATCTTTGACTTTGGTTTGGCACTGCATATCCTTTTTGGTGTGCTGTGAGTTGTCATTTTCACATACTGTAATCAAATTCTAATGTCAAGATGTGAAGCTTAGATCAGAACAGCAGTTCACAATGGTTAAAAATACAAATTCAAATTAAACAAGCAGGAATTGTTTTATATATAGTCAAGATTTCTTGTAAATACTAGAATTAATAAGAGCAAACATCTTATGAATAATATGCAAATGAACTATCTACTATGCAAGAGTAATTAATAGAGCAGAATCAGCAAGTTAAGAAATATATACACCTACTGTAATCTCTAATACAGAGATGATTATTAAATAGCTCTTTGATCAGAGATTTTAGAAATACAAGTTATACACAATAAGGTAAAATATTAGTGGGAAAATAAGACAAAGAAATATAATTAAATAATAAACTGCTTATAATAAAGATAAGCATTACATATACCTGCATATGGCAGAAATGTGAATGTACAATATCTCATATAATTTATTTAGAAAATCATATAAAAATATTTGAAAATAGCCTGAAAGCTAAAATTTGAAGCTTGGTCATGTGAACTTTGAAGTTTTTTGCATACTGTATGGTATTAAATGCATCAAGACTACTTATCATTTTGACAGAAGGTAAAGTAGATTTTTCAATATGTTTGAACTCAGGAAGATAGAATGGGATTATACATTCTGAATACAATATAGACGGCAATTTTGTGAACCATAGAAATATCAAATATTTGACCTCAGTAATGTACATATTTTTATTAATTAGTTCAGTAAGCTAAAGAATTTTTAAATATTTTGATATATTAACATTGTAACATAATTGTGATATATAGACACTTGTACTTTTAAAAATTAGAGTTATACAAGTGTACATCTTTTAGCACAATAAATATACATGTGCATTGACATTCCTTTGTGTAATAGTTTAGTATAATAAGAGACTCTGTTCTACTTATTTAGAGATTTAGTTATACTAATGCTGAATGGATGAATAATTTAGGAATATTTAATGGGTAATTTATACTATCTGTTGGACTATTTCATATTTGTGATTATTAGAAGAGTATTATTAAACTTGTATGTAGTAATGGGGGATAATTTTAAGTGGCAAAATATATAAATTAATATATTATTTTTACCTTGTATATAATATGTTATGTGTAAGTCGCAGTAGTTTCTGGCTAGTTTTGTGATGAATTTTTAGACATTGGTAGGTAGAGAGATAGTGTAGTAGTTTGTCTATTTAATAGGCAAACTAGGAACTTTGGTATCCGTGGTAGGTTGTGTTTTATTAGAAATATATACAGTTACAGACTTGTTAATTACGAGTTTTAGTAGTTTAGTTTGTAGAAAGGAAGAATTCAAAAAAATGTTGAATATTAAGATAGTTGTGGAGGAATGGATTACAGTTAATAAATAAATATGGTAGATAGGTGTGTCATATTATCTTTTAAAAGAAATAATTTTAATTACACGGTATGGATAGTTTTACTCTGTGTGTTAATGTAAATGGAGTAAATAATAGCAACAAAAGGAAATCATTAATGAGATATCCAACATTAAATATAGGAGACATTCTTGCAAGAGACTCGCTTGATAGATAAAGATAAAAAATATTTAAGTAACTTACGGTACAAAATGTTATCTGCTGCTTTTAACAAAAAAGAGTAGAGCAACTGCTATACTGTGGAGAAAACCTGCTGTAATGCCTAAGGTCATGGAATCCATTAACAATCTTAAAGGAATGCATACATTTGTAATAATTAAATATAATGACAAGCTCCATACACTAGTACATTTTTACTGGATTCCTGGAATAGGTGCAAGAGTGGCTAAAGATCACTTAAACTTCCTACAAAATCAATGGAAGGGAAGCTTTATAACAGGAGATTTTAACTGCATATCTAGTATATCTAGTACAGAAGATACAAGTGAACAGAAGAAAGCTAGAATTCTGGCATCAGCTAAAGCTCTAAACAGCTGGATTAGTAATAATAATTTAGTTGATTTAATATGAAAAGCAGAAGATAAGTCACTGTTGTCACTCATTATTCTTATGCACATGGGGTGCTAACTAGAACTGATAGAATTTATGCCTCTACAGATTTACTTAAAGTGAATTATTTTAAAACTATTCTTCGCCCTTTATTTGATCATAATGCACTAAGCATTAGCATATTAATGGATATAAGGAAATGTCAGATTTATAGAATCTCAGTATATTTGATGAAATTAAACGAATTTATGAGTTACCATAAGGAAGAAATTGAGAATTGTTGATCTTTGAATGATAATGGTCAGTTAGTAAAGTCATATTATGGGACTCCTTAAAATGCATATTAAAGATAAAATGGAAAGATGGGCTAGTAATAAAATGAGAGAATGGGATAAAGAGCTGTTAAAGCAATTTGAACAAACAAAAATTAGATAAAACTGACGCCATTAAAAATTAATGACAAAATATATAACAGTTTTAATGCAAAATGTGGAGATAACTGTGCAATTTTATTTTTTCTCAAGCTATGTGACAACTTTAAAAATCTATATACATTAGCTAATAGAAGTACGAAGTTAAGCAAAAAGACACAAATCAATCATATATAAAATCCTCAAACTAACAGGTTTACTTCAGACAGAGGAAATGCTTAATATTTAAAAAAAATCTATGGGGATATTAATAAAGATAAAAAATATAATCCTGATTATTACAAAATTGACAGGTATTTAAAGAAAAACACTAAGACTTAAATGACCAATAAATATCTTTGTTTAATAAGCCTATTACCATAATACAAGTTAAAGAAGCTTTAAAAAAGTGAAAAATGGTAAAGCTCCTGGGTAGATGGTTTAAGTATGGAATTGTATAGCCTGCTTCTGTTTAATATTTTAGAATCACTGAGTGACATTTTCAGGATAATTCAGAGTGACAAAATAATTCCTCTGTCATGGGCATTTTCTGTAATCTCACCTATACTTAGAAAAGAAAAAAAAAACATTAAGTTAGTTTCCTCATATAGACCTATTTCATTATTAAATGTATACTACAAAATATTTACTTCCAGCTTCACTACAACATTAATAGATATAGAAGATATATTAATTAATTAAGATCAAAAAGAATTTATGGTCAATAGATTAAAGTATGGTAATATAAAAGGGTAGTGACTATGTTAGATTTAGCAAAAGGAATGAACAAGAAATTTGAACTATAAAATAAATATGTACACTCTGATGGATACACATGTTCCTTGTAAAACAAACAGGAAGTAATGTAACAGGAACAATTGTATGGTGAACTTTGAAGCTGGACATGCTTAATAAAAGAAATAAATGACTACTGCTGTTGCACAAAGGTTCACCTACCTGTATATAACAGGGCTAGTTATCAGAGAAATATATACAGTTGTGGGTGGTTAAGTGAGGATTTGCTGTCAAAAAAAAATCTTGTCCATATGAAAAACAAGGTAGGGTTAACTTAAGAGCTTGCAATTTAGATAGTCAATTAGATGTTAGAGCAATGAGTAAAACAGCCTTCCAAGTTAAGAACCTCAAATCAGGATGTGAACTGGGTAAAGGCACATGCATTCATGGCTTCAGTGACAAAGAAGTATAAAACTGCCATGAGAACTCTGAAATGGAGAAATAAAATGGCACAGAAGCAGCTTTATGACAACCAACCCAAAAAAAGACAGGGAGTGCCTGAAAAGAAAAAGGAGATAGAAAAAGCAAATGGAAGAGATGAAGAGATTAAGAAGGAAGAGTACAATGGAAACTGAAACAACTAGAAACATAAACATCAAAGATGTCTATGGAGATAAGGCAAATTAATGTTAAACTAGATAGCACATAAGGGACAATGATAAGGCACTGGAAGAGATGAGAGAAAATGAACAAGCAGAAGCTATCCAGATGTTTATATGTTTATAAATGAAAATGAAACCTTAAAAACAAAAGTGTAAGTTACAGAGGAGAGGATAGAACTGTTACTCACAGCCCCAGTGAAGGAGACAAAGCACATAGGAAAAACCTGAGACTGGTAGGAATCTCTGAAAATAAGGGAGATATTGTAAAGGATATGTAAAAACACAACTGGCAGAATGGACAAAATTCTCCTGGAAGAAATAACAGAAATAGCACACAGGACTGTATGGATTTTATGAACAGCAACACATGCCAGGCCAAGGCAAAATATGCTTTACAACCTATGAACTAAAAGAAAGTATGCTGGTACAGCTGTGGAAGCCAGAAAAAAATATTCTGTTTAGAAAATAGTGCTTATCAACCAAGACTTCTTGGATAATAACAGGAAGAAATGAGCAGCCTACTCAGAAGCAAGCAAGAGAGAAACAAAGTATTAAATTTATTATCCAGCAATATTCAGATTAATGTGCTGGGGGGACCCAAGACTTATGAAAGCCCAGAGGAAGTGAGAGAGATCTAAATAACACAGCGCAAGATGCTTTGGCCAGGAACACTTGTGTAACTAAAGTGGGATCCCAGAATGAAGATGTGTAGAGGCGAAAGCAAGATGTAAGGAAAGAAAAAGACTACTTCCCCGTGTTCAAAAAATATCAGGCATTAAAGCAAAGAATGAACGCAATTTGCAAGAACCAAGACTAAGGCAAATAATGGAGCTGAATCTATGACCAAACCTGAAGGAAGAACTGAAAAAAAAAACTATCATCAAGAGGAAATGCTACCTAAAACATACAAGTACACAAATACATAAAAAGAAAACACTATTGAATTGATTTAGAGACCTACTGGACACGTCTCCTCAAAAAGGAAGGGAAGTAGGACATTGGCTGATGAACAAAACTGGTAAAACATAAAATGAAACAAGGTTTATTAGGGTACATTCTACCATGCTGTTGAAAAATGGACTGTAAATTGAGTAGTATTGTCAATAAGGAACAGACATTACATTATAACTTGACAAACAAAAAGATAAAATGCAATATATTAGGGGTGATGTTTATGTACATAAGTGATTGCAAAATGAGTGCTACTGATAATTGTGAATGGATATGTGATAACAACCCTTAATATAACATACAAAAAAGAAATGTAATACATCATGTGTGTTACCAGTTAAAAGTACATGAACATGGATCATGCACATTCGGAGTATGCAATGAATGATATGAAGGGGGCATATGAAATACAAAACCAGAAGTGTAAAAAAGGGAGTGAAAAATATTAATTTAATTCAACCTAATAAAAATTAATTGCAACTGGAGTGTGATTGCTAACAGTGAATGGACACAATGGAATATTGCTTACCAGGACAAACAAAAAGGAATGTTAGTTAAAAGTATATGAATGACTGCAAACTGAGAGCTATTGAGAATTGTGAATGGAAATAAGATAACATAATAATGAGACAGAAAGGCTGTAATCTGAAATGCGATATGTGTGTACCACACATATTAGGAGGGGTGTGTGAACATGGATCATGCACATTAGGAGGGTGAAATGAATTACAGGAAGAGAGAGACAAAATATGAAAGCAATCAGAAATGTAAAAAAGGGACCAAAAAATTAAATTGCAAAGTGAGTTTGATTATCAACAGTGAATGTATATAAGGGAATACAGTATAGTAGGATAAGCAAAAACTATGTGAAATGTAAAATTCTGTGTGTGTTATTTGTTAAAAGCATATGAATGACTGCAAACTGATTGACACTGACAACTGGGAATGGAAATAAGCAAATATCTCATAACACAAAATATATTGGGTTTTTAAATTAAACTGTGTGTGTGTATTGCCTTTAAAAGCACTTGGACACTAATCACGTATATTAGGAGGGAGTAATTAACTACCAGATGGGAGATGCAAAAAATGTGGAAATGTGCAGAAATGTGGGAAATGGTAGAGCCCCACTGGAGAGATGAGAATGAAATTGAAATGTGGTCTCTATTGAAGAAAGCATAAGCAATATGAAGATAAGGTAGGTTATAAGCAATTTAAAGAAAAGAAAATATGACGGGCAGAGGGAAAACAAAATAAATCCAAAATAATACATGGATATCAACTCTTGACACAAAACCAATAACAGGGCAAGATAAGCAACATGAGTTGATCTCGGAAAGAGAAAGGGCTACTGGTAGTAGTACAGTAAAAGATAAATGCCAAAGTCACAAATAATGAAAAATACACAGACCGAGGTCAAGCAGGGAAAGAGAACAAAGTGAAGGGAAACATGAGCATGATGAACTGAAGAAAAAGGTAGATAAGGACAAGTAAAAAGGAAAGGCAAAAGACTTGAAGTATGGGTGAGAAATTAAACAAACAAAAAAAAAAAAAAGAGGCATTAAGGTAAAATATGACATAAGCAAAACAGTACAAGAATTAAGATACAGAAAAGGCAGCAAGAAACATAACACTGGAGCTGTGGAAGTGAAGCAAAAATAAGGAAAACAAGAGTCTGGCCTCTCAATTCGGGGGGGGGGGGGTCTGAAACATGAAACTTCGAGGGGCTACATCTTCATAGTGAAGGGATGCATATAGTTAAAAGATCAGGTGGAATGCGGCAAATTGAAAATGAGGTGGTGGGAAGAGAAAAAAAGAAAAGTGGAAATAAAACACCATGTATCAACAGTTGTAACCCAATAAGGGACAAAGAGTAAAAAAGATAAAAAAACAGTAGGATAAATAACAATACAGATAGGTATTAAATTGCATTTAAAGAAATGGAACGCTAGTGGCCTAATTTATCTAGTTAAGAGAGAGAGAAAGAATATAATCCAAATAACGATTAGTACCACAGGAAAATGTAGTACCACAGGAAAATGTATGCTCCTGAGCAGAAAACACAGAAATAAAATCATAAAAAAAAACAAACAAAAAAAATAAATTAAAAAAAAAAAAAAAAAAAAACTGCTCAGGTGCAAAACCATGCAGAAGATAGCAAGCAGCATACAATAAAGTCTCTTCAGACCAAAGTCATATAAATCACACCAAACAACATACAACAAGTCTCTTCAGACCAGGAATATAAGAATAATCCAATCCAATGAAGCAAGATGCTGTTAGCTTCTTTAAAACCAAATATTTTATTAGCAGATATCTGGTAAGCGCTTTCGCCAAAGTGGCTTCTTCAAACCATAAGAGTATAAAGCAGTTCAAGACACACCTTATATACATTAGGGTACACTTTCAATTACTAATTAAACCTAATGATGACATCATAATTAATCCATAAACATTTTTAAAGTGAATAAAATAGTATTCCAATACACCTATACAAGAATTAAAGACAAAATATTGAAAGCATCATTACTGCATAAAAATGGACATCACTTGACCATCCTAAAGATATTATATAAATATTTTTAAATAATCCATCAGCAAAACAATTTATTATATAAAAAATAAAAAATGTTTAAAAAAAACTATTTAAAATGAAACCTTCTGTTTTTAAGTCTGGTCTTAAAGGGACCTTATCATTAAGACCAGGGTAAATATGTGCTTGCAGTCTGATAATCCAGTTAGTTTAATTTCTTTCGGTATAATTCCTTAGGTCCTCTCCCCTCAAACTAGGTGTATTAATATATAAAACTAAAAACTTAAAAATATGTGAATTGTTGGTTTCTAAAACATGTTTAGACAAAGCATTGGTATTTGACAGAGTACGGATCTGATATAGGTGCTCCCTCACCCTATCCTTAATGCCTATCGGTTTTACCAACATAGAAAGCAGGGCAAAAAGAGTATAAAGCGAGATAAACTACATACTCTGTATCACAACTAGCACTGACATCAAAACTAAAAAATTGAGATGTATTAGGATGTATAAACATGTTCGATTCATATATAAATGTGCAAAAATTACACTTATTACATGGTTTGGTGCCTAAATGACTTCTATTTTCATGGAACGAAGTAGCATTTGTATAACATAAGAGTCTATGTAAATTCTTCTTGTTTTTAAATAAAAATTGTGGGTATTCACCCACAATTTCCCTAATATTAGGGAAAACTGTTAAAACATTCAAATGCTTACACAAGATGTCTCTTATTTGGTGGAAATCATGTGTGTAGAATAATGACATTTTTTGTGTTAGTACATTAACATTGGTGGCATTGCTTTCTGTAGTATAATATTCATTGCCCTGCTCTGAAAAATAAGGGCATGCCCTTATCAAATCTAAAATTCTCTATACACTGAAAACCTATAGAAATGTAATCTTCTCTGTATTTCCTTGTTAATAATCTTTTGTGGCGGGTTACCAGTTCCGTCTCAAAATTACCCTGCATAGGGTTTATTGTTCACTTTAAATGTATATGGATTAATTATGATGTCATCATTAGGTTTAATTCGTAATTGAAGGTGTACCCTAATGTATATAAGGTGTGTCTTGAACTGCTTTATACTCTTATGGTTTGAAGAAGCCACTTTGGCGAAAGCGCTTACCAGATATCTGCTAATAAAAGATTTGGTTTTAAAGAAGCTAACAGCATCTTGCTTCATTGGATTGGATTATTCTTATATTCCTGGTCTGAAGAAACTTGTCGTATGCTGTTTGGTGTGATTTATATGACTTTGGTCTGAAGAGACTTCTTGTATGCTGCTTGCCATCTTCTGCATGGTTTTGCACCTGAGCAGTTTTTTTTTTATTTTTATGAGAGAAAAAGAATAGTCGTGTAAAACCTTACCATAACCGTAGATGTCCTCTTCCATGCTGCAGTATTCTTAACCTTTGGGATTCTGGCCCGTATGTAAAAGACTTTTTATAATGCATGGTACATGTAACGCTGCACATAGCAAGTCAGGCAATGTAGGCCATAAAGGTGAAGTCGTCCCTTACCATTCCTCTGAAATGAATGCCCCAGTCAGAACTCCAGTCAAAGGATACAAGGTATAACACATCATCTAGCAAACAGCAAGTACTAAGGCATAGGAGGGTGGGATAGAATACTGCAACATGGAAGAGAAGGACATCTATGGTTATGGTAAGATTTTACACTATTCTATGTCATTCCATTCCTATATTGCAGTATTCTTAACCTTTGCGAGAGTACCAAAGTTTATGGAAATGAAAGGGAGGATGGAGCACAGGAACTGTACATCAACCCATGCAGGACAGCCCTAGCAAATCTCCCTCTGAACCTGGAGATAGTGTCCAGTTTATAATGTTTGATGAAGGTATGGACAGAAGACCAATGTGGCCACTTCCAACATAGATGCAGTGTCCAGGCCCTTGAAGAAAGCCCCTAAAGAGACTACTGCTCTAGTGGAGTGAGACTTCACAGAGGTAGGGAGTGTCTACTCATGGGAAACATAAATGTAAGAAATAGCCCTAGAGATCCAAGTAGAAAGAGTCTGTTTTGAGACAGGTTTTCCCAGTGCAATAGGGTGGAAAGAAACAGTTGCTCAGTTTTCCTAATAGGTTTGGTTTTGTCCAAATAAAAATGGAGTTGTTTGTACCCATCCAAGGAATGAAGGACCCTTTCACTAGGGTTTTTAAGGTTAGTAAAAAAGGTAGGCTGATGAATAGATTGGCGTAAGGAGAAGTCATTAACCACCTTGGGCATGAAGGAAGGGTTAGTATGGAGAGATATCCTGTCCTTGTGGAAAATGAGAAAAGGTTAGCAAGCCATAACAATTTGGAGGTTAGAAACTCTTCTGGCAGAACTGGTGACTACTAACAGAATTGGGTTCATAGGTAGGTACTAGGCTATCTGCCTGAAGGAATTTATAAGCCTAGCCGGAAAGTGTTGGCTTTCGCCACTCCCTTAGATTAGTTCCCTGTGCCTCTGTCCAGCAGAGCCATTGAAGTGATCCCCTGGGTATACTTTGTTTCCCATCCACTCATCAAGGTTTCTATTGAAGAGGGTTAGCGAGGAGCTCTGCCTAATGTAGACTGGAATCCTGTTCCAGAGCACTGGAAGTCTCTGGGACAGGAATCTATCCCTCCAGCACGTCCTATTTATTGTTGTGGTGAGGTTTAGATCCCTACAGCATGTGGCTAGAGGGGATATGGTTTCTTTAGGTGGAGCATGTCCGCCAATTCTGGGTTGGACATGGTCTTGTATGTCAGGCAGAGATCACCTCTGAGTAGGCGGTATGCAACAGAGTATAGCTAGAGTTTCTTCAGTCGAGCTGCACAGGGCATCTGTTTGAGGTCAGTGATCCTTTTGGTACTTCTGTGGTCTTTCCAGCTGTTGCAGGTGTCTTGTAAGGTACATCCCAAATGGGGCGTTGTACTCCATGATGGGTCTGATGAGTGATGCGTAGAGGGGCACAATGGCCTCCTTTGATCTGGATGCAAACCCTTTTGTGATTAGGTGGGCCACATAGAAGGATTTTCTCACCACTTTGGCAATGTGATTGTCAAAGGAGAGGTTACCATCTACTTGGGTCCCCAGATCCCTTATTACGTCTTTTGTATTTAGGGGGCTACCACCTATGTGGTAGTTTGTGGTACTATGTTTTTTCCAAAGGTGATGACTATGCACTTTTTGGCATTTAGCTTGAGGCCATGGTTTTGACACCAGGTATCTGTCTCAGTGAGACCCGAATGGAGGATGTCTGTGTCAGCCTGAGAGTCAGTTATAGCCCCTAGTTTGCAGTCGTCTGTGAACTTGGTCAGCCATAGTCCTCCTGTGTTTGCCTGTACCTCTGAGAAGTATATGCCGAACAGGAGGGGTCCTAGGACTGAGCCATGGGGAATGCCACTTGTAACAGGTTTAGAGTCAGACCTAGCTCCCACAATTCTTACCATGTGGGTTCTGTTCATGAGCCAGTTGGCAACCCATCTCATGATGTAGGGGTTTTATTTTCAGGCTGGTGAGCTTGTCTATAATACCTGAATGGGGATGGCGTTGAAGGCCTTTGCAAAGTCTAGGTAGGCTGTGTGGACCACCTTTCCCTCATCTATAGCCTTGGTAATTGTCTCAAAAAAGTCCACCAGGTTTAGGAGGCATGATCTGCCCTTAAAGCCGAACTGGGTAGGGTCCAGTGTTTAGAGGTTCCAAATGTCTCTGCTAATGAGATCCATGCTGATGCTCTCCATAGCCTTGCAGACCAAGCTAGTCAGGCTTATAAGGTGATAGTTCCCAGGGTCTGTTGCGGCTCCACCTTTGTGGAGCGGAATAACTGTTGCTGTGCAACACTCTATGGGCATGTAGCTTGTGGAGAGGCTGAGTTTGAACAGTGTGTTTAGGTGAGGGATTAGTTCATCTCTGAGCTCATGTAGGATGCAGCCTGGGACACTGTCCAGTCCCACTGATGCTGTGTTTTTGGCTTTGGAGAGGGCTGTTTTAACCGGAGTGTCTGTGATTTCAGAGGCACTACATCCTTCTGGTATGGTTATGGGCCCTTTTGGGGGTGAAGTTTGCACTGAACCGGTCTGCTAGGATGTTGGCGATATTGGTTGGTTCAGTATATTTTGTGCCATTCTGCACTAACTCCGAGCAGATCTGAGAATTGTCACTTAGATTCTTGACATAGCTAAAGAATGCTTTGTGGTTATCTTTGGAGTCCTTGGCTTTCCAAGTACAAAATTTTAAGGAAACTGATGCAGCAAGCTCAAAAGAAGTCTGACTGAGCTTTTCCAGGATAAAATTTAGATCCCAGGGAGGAGGAATAGGTTTCCTGGGAGGTCTAATATGAAGGACAACTTTGAGGAAGAGCTTAACTTCTAAACTAAAAGCTAGAGGAGGAGAGAAAGGCAGACATGCTGAAATGGTTAACAGATGGGCTTTAACCAAATAGTAGGCCAACCCATACCTAAGTAGCTCACACAAATAGGAATGAACCACTGGAATGTCCACTGAAAATGGATCTTGGTCTTTCTTTAGACACCACATGGAGAACTTCTTCCACTTGGATAAATAGGATCTCCGAGTGTTGGGTTTCCTGGCCTCCTGCAGGACTAGAAGTTGTCATCAGAAAAAAGGTGTTGGAAAGGGATCAAAAGCCTGTCACCCACATAGTTAGACTCAGGGAAGTCAGATGTGGAGGGATAGGTGGATTTCTTGTCTTGTGTAAGATAATCTACCCTGTGGGGTAACTTGTGATTGCCCTTGGCTAAATGCAGAAGAGGGAACCAGTACTGTCTTGGGAGTCACCAGCAAGATTTTTGGCTTGTCCTGATGTATTTTCAGTAGGGCTTTTTGGAGGAGTGGGAAGGGGGGAATGCATAAAGAAACATCTCCTTCCATGAAAAGGATAGGGCATCCATCTTCCATACCACAACGTCTGGAACGCTGGCACAAAACTTTGGAAGTTGTCTGTTCATGGGGGAGGCAAATTGGTCTATTTCAGAAGTACCCCACTGGTGGAGAATATCCAGAAACCCATCTCTGTGAAGCATCCATGGCTTTTGTCATGGACCTGCTGAGAGTGTCTGCTATCACATTTTGAGCTGAAGGAATATAAACTGCTTGCAATGAAACCTTCACTTGAGGAGCAATCTCCCATGCTTGAACGGCCAACCTGCAAAGCAGGCATGACTTGGTGCACCTCCTGTTTGTTCACATACCATAGAAATGTAGTGTCATCTGTGAATATCTTCACGGGTCCAGAGAGTAAGGAGATGAGAAAGGCTTGAAGGGCCAAGATCACAGCCCTCATTTCCTTTACATTGATATGTTGCTTCTTGACTGAGGAAGACCAAAGACCCTGGACTTTTAGTCAACCCAGAGATGCTGCCCACCCCAAGGCTGAGGCATATGTGTAGAGTTCCTGAACTGGGGATGGTTCTTGAAATGGAAGCCCTGGGTTCAGTTGAATCTGTTGGACCCACCATTGAATTTCTTTCTTTATACAAGGGAGAACTGGGAGTATAAAATCAGGGTATGCTGGCTCCAAAGTGTTTTAGAAACTATTGGATTTTCCGCTTGTAAAGTCTGGCTTGGGGTAACATGGGAATGAGTGATGCCATGAACACTAGTAAAAGCAGGTACTCCGTGGTAGAGATGGAGGCTAAGGGAGTAGGTTGTGGAAGTAGTGAAGCAGAGTTTCTACTTTTTGAAAAATGATGTAAGCCATCATCCAATCCTTTCTTAGTCTGCATCCTGGGGAAATCTGATTCTGGAAAGGATTGAGAGAGGACTTGCTGGAGTTTATGGTGAACCCCAAGCCTTGGAGCAGGGAAATAGTGAAGGCTAGGTTTTCTTTTAAACTGTCTGGGTGTGTTGCTTGAATTAGTATGTCATCCAGATAAGGACAGATCAGTATTCCTTGGAGCCTGCAGAAGGCAATGACAGGAGCTAAGCATTTTGTGAATACCCTTGGTGCTGCAGAGAGCCCAAAGAGCAAAGCACAGAACTGAAAATGAGAGGAAGCAATAGAAAAGTGTAAAGACTTCCTGTATTGTGGATGAATGGGGATATGGAGGTATGGATCTTTGATGTCCAGAGTGACTAGAAAGGCCTGGGGGAGCAGGAGAGGTAAGAGCTTCCACTGAGAGCATACAAAAGGTTGGCACTTCAAGGAAAAGGTTGATAAGTAAGAGGTCTAGAACTGGCCTCCAAGGACACTTTTCTGGGAACTAGAAACATTCTTGAGTAAAACCCTTTTCCTTTTTGTATTGGTGGAACTTCTTGAATAGCTCCTTGATTTAGTAAGCCCTGTAGGATTTGTGGGAACAGATGAATGTAATCCTGAGGGGTTGTGGAATGCCCATGAAGGGAGGGACAGATTTCCATACCATGTAATAGCCATTTTGGATAATGGAAAGGACCTACTGGTCTGTGAAGATACTTGTCTACTAGGGAAGGGAAGAAGATAGGTGCTGGGAAAGGGGCATGTTTGAGAGATTTCCCAGGTAGTCACAGACTACCTGGCCTGTCTTGAAAGATGAGTTTTTGGGCAGGGGTTTGCTGGGGTCTGGATCCCTGTCTATGAGCCCCTTTCTTATGAGGAGGAGGGGAACTGCGTTGTTTCCCTCTGAAAAATTGCATCTTGGAAGGGTGATTTCTGTGGTATTTGGGAACTGGGGAGACAAAGAGGTGTTTCAGTTCCTTAAGTTCTTTCCCTTTGTCATGCAAGGACTTGAACAGGCCTGCAGCTTCAGCACCAAAAAGGGCATTATTGCCAGAGGTGCATCCATAGTTTTAGCCTCAATATTATCAGGCAACGACTGGAATCACAACCATGAGTATCTCCTAAGTGCAGAACCTGAAGCTGCTGACCTTGTGGATACCTCAGCTGCATCATAACTGCATTTAATAGAATGTCTAAGCACCTGGGCTGAGTTAAACAGTAAAGAGGCAAGTTGTGCCTTAGCTGGAGCATCAGAAATGCCCGATATCAACTGTGAAGCTTGGAAAACAAGGCCAGAACATATTTTCACATGTGGGTCTGAGTAGTTAATGGCTCTGAAAGCCAGGGGAGAGGAGGTATACACTTTTTTTCCCTAACCTTTCCATTATTTTGCTGTCCTTGTCAGAAGGGAGCAGATTAGTACAGGGAAGCAGTTTAAAAGGTTTCTACATAGAGAGAGAACTGCAGGTTCTACAGGAGGGCATTTGAATAAGAACTTGCTGTCCTCAGGGACCTTCTAGAATATGCCAGGCCTTTTTTGGGCTGCAGATTGAGAATATGGACTCTGACACTGAGAGAAAGGCATCCAGAATGGCAGGGAGAATAGGAGGGATGGCCGAGGGAGAAGGAGAATCTATCTGAAATAGGTCATATCATCTCTTTTTAACTTCTGATACTGGACTACTTTCCCATTTGAAGTGCTCTCTCATCCTGGCAATTGTTTCACTAAAAGGGCAAATCTTCCTCAGGTGAATTCCCACCGTTAGAATCTAATTCATGGCAAACAGAACCCAGAGGAGACTTAATTTGGGATGATTAGATCAAAGATTCATCAGATGAAGAAGAAGAATCTTCTTCACCAGAGGCCTGCTGTTCCTTCAGTGATCTCCTGAGAGTGGCGGAAGGAATAGACATGGGTGGAAGAGCTGACGTTTGATTTAAAGCCAGGAAGACATTCAAGATTCCCTGTAAGATGGACTGCCAATCAGGACATGGATCCTGGGAAGAGGAGACATGTTTCTGTTTATAAAGACCAAAAGAACCAAAAATAAACTTGTAAAACGAACAAAAGCAAAACGCCAACTGGATCCACAGAACAGTTCCTTTTAATTAAATGCAACACAACTGAGCGCAAAATGAACGCTTTCACCCACTACCTCCGTGGGTTTCGTCAGAGTTAATCAAAGAACTGAAGCAGTTATTTCTTATACATCACTGTTGAAACAAGTGAACCAATCGCATCTCAGTAATTCCTATTAAATTAGTCATTGCCAATTCACTGAATTAATTGAATAATGCCATTGTTCCACGTTTACCTAACTACAATACCAAACATATTGCAAAAAAACTTTTGTCTAAAACTTTTTGCATAAAATCATTACATAACTCTACCATTAATACTTAGATTATGAAACATCTAATAGTATGAATATATAATGTGTAGACATGCAAAAATACAAAAAGTTACTTAAAAGTGCAAAAAAATACATTAAAAATGCTTGGAAAATAGAGTATACAAATAAAGTGTCATGTGCCTAAAACATTAAAAATATATACTAAAAACTGTTCTAAAATTATTATAAAAATTGTTTTACATATATTTATAAAGTGCAAGAATACAATTTATCTAAGTCGCCACACATAACTAAACTACACAATTAGTTAAAAATACTTTAAAAACATATTAATAAGAAAAATATGAAACAGTCCGATGTGCTTCAGTTCTTTGATTAACTCTGACGAAACCCACGGAGGTAGTGGGTGAAAGCGTTCATTTTGCGCTCAGTTGTGTTGCATTTAATTAAAAGGAACTGTTCTGTGGATCCAGTTTTTTGTTTTTACAAGTTTATTTTTGGTTCTTTTGGTCTTTGGAGCATTGGTACTGGCTGAGCAATCCGCTTATTGGCAGACACGGACATTTGCCTTTTGAAAACTGTGAACCGTAAACAGTACTGTCTATATTATTTTGCTTACAGCATTTTTACTGTTTAGTTTCACTTTGCTATGGAACTAATGGAGCAGTTATTCCAACAACAGTTGCTATTAACGCAACGCATATTATCTGCCTTAAAAGGGAACGAAGGTGCCTGTGGTGAGGTACAAAATAATGTGGAAGAGACAAATAATGAAAACGCTGCTTTTACAGAATTTGACGAACAGATTCTTACGCTTCACTCCACCCCGGGTACATCGCAACCCAGGAGCTAGCTATGGTTTGGGAGATCCTATTGGCAGTCAGGACCAGGAAGTGACGGCCACGCAGTTCCACTACCGGATTCATCGCCAAACGCTAGAAATGGACTACGAGGAGAAAGAAATATGGAAAGTAAAGCTACAGATTTAAAAACTTTGCTTGTCGAATGAACAAGGTACCCAAAGTTTGGATAAGCAGATGGAAGCCTTTGAAAGAACATTAAAGAAATTTAAGACTATTCAGATGGACAATGTGTTTTTGGAACGATCTTTGGAGCTCAAACAGATTCCTAAGGGGCTCAGAGTTTTCAAGGTACCATTTGGATTTGAAAACAACGACGTTTTACTTCAAGAACTCACGGACATTTTTGACAATACTGGTATGCAATTAATTAAATTAATTATTAAAAACAACAACGATAAATTAATTAAGTTAAAGGAATCTTTAACTGTTTTAGATAATAAAATTAAAAAAGATTTGTTGTTTGATTATAACAGAAGTAAATTTGATAGCATACTCAATGATATGAAAAGATATGTGAGTAAAGGGCTAGATATTAAAAATGAAAAACTCCAGCGTGACACTAAGGATTATCTGAATAACAATGCTTACACACATTTTCGTGATTTTAAACGTTTTTTTAAGTTTCATTCTAAGGGCCTGTCTAGTAATGAGAATGTAATAACAATAGACAATGAAGAGGTAGATAATTTTGATATGATGAATGGGAATATAAATGCAGACAATAACAGGGAAGTTTTTTTAGAAGAACCTGTACTTCGCAGATCAGAACGCCTGAGAGAGCGATATCAAGGACAGAATCAGTATCACAATCAACAGTACAATGGAGGAGGGGGGAGATACAGATACCAAACACGACACTATTAGATGAACAACAGAAAGTTTATTGTTTGGACATAATTCAATCATCATAAATGTAGTTAGTAGCAATAGTTATGAAGTTTCAACTGAAGATAATGGTGACGTAATGAATGGACAGAACATTTTTCATGACACATGTGCAATAGACATTAATAAAGAGGAAAATAATATCATTGGAAAGAATACGAGTATATTTAAATTGCAAGGACAGGATTGTAGTTTCAACAACAGACATCCTGTAGATGTAACGTTGAACCAACAAGATGTATATGATTGTGAGCATAATTTAGTTCAAGTGGTAGAAAATGATAAATGTGAAATTATCAAAGAAGGTAGTTTTTCAGTTTACAATTTTACAGACAAAACTTTTAACAAAGGTTATTTGTCATTGTTTATGAAGGGTTTCAAATTTGTGCCGAATTATCAGGTGGACTTGGGTAAATTACTAGTCAACCTTAAATTGTATACTAGAAGTTTAAATCTTAGGATTTATTTTAAGAATAAACAAGACTGTAGGATAGATACTGATGCAGTAAATATTACTTTAAAAAGGACTAGCACGTTTATTCCACCCAACAACCCCATGGTCCACTTATTTGAAATGTTTTGTGAAATGCAATTAAGAAAAACTTGGAAGGAAAGAAATGTACATAAAGACAATTTAACTGAAATGGAAAGGTTCTGCCTTAATGAGTTGAGTAAATCTGATAAAATGAGGATTATGAAACCGGATAAAGGGGGAGGAGTGGTGCTGATGACTAAATTGGATTATAACAACAGAATGTGTATTATGTTAAGTGATGAGACCACTTACAATAGAGTAGCTAGATACGACATAACCAAGGCATACACAAAAGTTGACTGGCAATTATACGATTTATTGCTGGAAGGATTTATTTCTAAAGTAGAATACGACTACCTTTTAGTTGAACATCCTGTGACGCCATCAATTTTCGGTATACCGAAAATACACAAAAATGTTTCCAACCCCCCTTTTAGGCCTATAGTTTCAGCAAAATTATCTAAAATGGAGGCTATAGCCCATTATGTGGATGTAAATTGTAAAGAGGTAGTAGCCAGTATTAAACACATTTTAAAGGACTCATGGCACTGCCTGGAAATGCTTTATGAATTTAGAAACGAGGATTTGAAGGAAGTACAGATAGCAACAATTGATATTGTGAATTTATTCTCAGTCATTCCATTGACAGAGGGTTTAGAGCTATTTGAAAATAGTTTAGAGGTGTTTGGTAAATTTCACATAGTTAAAAGAAAACTTATGGTAAATTTAATGGAAATGGTACTGAAAAATAATTTTTTTCAGCATGAAGGAGAATATTATCAACAATGTTGCCCGACCTATGCAAATTTAGTTTTAGCCATGTGGGAGAAAGAAAAAATATTTAAAAGTTTGTATTGGTCCAAAATAGTTTTATATTTAAGATTCCTTGACGATATATTAATTTTTTGGAAAGGAAACAGTGAGGAATTTAAAGATTTTGTTGACTACTTGGAAGACAGCACTACATTTTTAAGATTCACTTACAAAATGGAAAAAGAGACTTGTGAATATCTGGATTTGAAAATTTATAAAAATGATGGTACTCTAAATTCTACAATATACCGTAAAAAAACCTTTTCGAACTCTTATTTGCATTTTGATAGCTGTCACCCTTACTTTCAAAAAAGAAATTTAGTAAAAGGGCAAATGGTGAGGCTATCAAGAATAATAAGTAATGATTTAGAATTTTCTAAAGAGTTAATAACATTAGGAAATATGTTTTTAGAAAGAGGATACCCAAAAAAACTAGTTGAAATGTTAAAGGATGAAATAAGTGAGAAAAGGAAAGAAAGTTTCAAGCCACTATTGATACATGGTACCCTCAATAAAAAAGATAACACTAGTAATAATGCTGGTAAGTTAGGGGCTTTTTTAGTTCCCTACAGTAACAATATCAACCATTTTACAAACACCATTAAAGAATGTTATGAGAAGGTTTTTATTAATCAAGTAGATATTTTACAGTATATAGGAAATGTGCCATCAATAGTATTTAGCAGAGGAAGGAACTTAAAAAACCATTTTGAAAGTAAAAATTTATTCACAAGTTCAATAATGAAAAAGTGTGGCTTTTGTAAAAGTTGTCGTTTTATTAACGATGGGCCATATGTCACACTGCATGGTTATAATAGGACACTAAGATGTCCAGGAAATGTGAATTGTAATACTAAATTAGTTGTATATTTAGCCACATGCATGTCATGTCCTTCATTCTATATAGGGAAAACTAAAAGAAAACTAAGAGAAAGAATTGTAGAGCACAATAGAGATATCAGAAATAGGAAAGTTACCAGTTCCCTATATATGCACAGTACAAAATGTAGTAGTTTTAAGAAGTTTTATTTTTTGGTATAGATAGAGTATTTGAGACAGATAGTAACAATGAAGGAGATTTGAATACATTGTTGGAGACAAAAGAATGCCTATGGCAGTTAAGGTTAAATGCTTGTATTCAACCCGGATTAAATGAACATATATCAATTGTAAGTTATTTAAAAATGAAATCATATAAATTTTGATGTTGGTTCAGTTAATATGTAGATATATAATAAGTATGTATGAAAGATATGGATAAGAATTTTGCACACACATCGGATACGATTACAGTCCGATGATTTCATATTTTTCTTATTAATATGTTTTTAAAGTATTTTTAACTAATTGTGTAGTTTAGTTATGTGTGGCGACTTAGATAAATTGTATTCTTGCACTTTATAAATATATGTAAAACAATTTTTATAATAATTTTAGAACAGTTTTTAGTATATATTTTTAATGTTTTAGGCACATGACACTTTATTTGTATACTCTATTTTCCAAGCATTTTTAATGTATTTTTTTGCACTTTTTAAGTAACTTTTTTTGTATTTTTTGCATGTCTACACATTATATATTCATACTATTAGATGTTTCATAATCTAAGTATTAATGGTAGAGTTATGTAATGATTTTATGCAAAAAGTTTTAGACAAAAGTTTTTTTGCAATATGTTTGGTATTGTAGTTAGGTAAACGTGGAACAATGGCATTATTCAATTAATTCAGTGAATTGGCAATGACTAATTTAATAGGAATTACTGAGATGCGATTGGTTCACTTGTTTCAACAGTGGTGTATAAGAAATAACTGCTTCAGTTCTTTGATTAACTCTGACGAAACCCACGGAGGTAGTGGGTGAAAGCGTTCACAGTTGTGTTGCATTTAATTAAAAGGAACTGTTCTGTGGATCCAGTTGGCGTTTTGCTTTTGTTTGTTTTACATGTTTCTGTTTATGCTTCTTTTTACCAGGAAGATCCATCCTAGATTGTGAGAAAATAGCAGATGTATGATTAGGCACTGTGTCAGGTATAGGGGCTGCTAGAGATGGAAGAGCTGGAGTAACTAGAGGAGCACTGTTTGGGACATCTGAGATAGTGGGTTGTGATTCCCTCTTATTGCCCTGAACAGACATCTGCATTGCCTCTGAAGATGTGCTTGTGGCTCCCTCGCTAACAGTTTCCAACATGGTACCTGCTACAGATTGGGAACCAGAGATCAAATGGGCCTCTAGGCCTTCAGTGACCTCGACAGAAACATCCAAATCCAGACACACAACTGAAGATTTGGGCCCGACCTTTTTGACTTTCTTAGGTGGCTCACAGGATGGAACCATGGTGCCCTCCATACCAAAAGCTAACCTTTTCTGACATTGGTTCTCGATGTAAGTGTTCAGAGCAGACAAAGTACTACGGAGGGTCTTGGGGACGAATGCCTGGGAAATTGTGCAAGACATGTAATTGTGCTCGGACCCTAGGCAAAACAAACACTGATTGTGGCTTTGTGTGGAATCTGACATCCACAATTGCACTTGCCTTTCCTAGATGACATCAACCTCAAAAGCAAGCAGCAGCAAAAAGAACAAAGAATTTTCCCCAACGGGGCACTTATCTGAAAACAGCAAACATTTGAAAATCAGAAAAATGGTAGAAGCCATCATTTAGACTGGTGGCAGAGAAGTTCTGAGGAATGATACATGCCGAGGTCACCTTTACGACCTAAACTGCCTGTCTTGCTATGTGCAATGTCATATGTATCATGCTGTGCCAGACATTTGGGTCACCTAGGCAGGGAATCCCAAAGGTTAAGAATACAGCAACATAGGAATAGAAGGGCATCTTGTATTATTCTTAGCATTTTCCCTTATTACACTAAACTTTGCTCTTGAAGGAATGTATATTACTACTAAAGCAATTTTAGTACAGGTTACTTACCACTTCTAAATTATTAAACATCCATCTTCCTTACTATGTTTATATTCTTTTTGCATCTCAAATTTTATTTTAGTTTGTAGTACTGCCTCCTCCTCCTATCTTTGTATGCATTCTGAACAATGACTGATACTCTTCTATCCACCTTCCTATGCTCCTCTGTCATCAAATGTATTTCCTGCAGACAAAAGATCTCTGTTTCTGATTTTCAGAGGCACACTATTATTCAAAATAGTATGTTGATAATAGTGGGAGACTAATGGGAAGTGGAAAGCAACTAAGGGAGAGGGGAGAATAACAGAAAAGGGGTTGAAAAAAATACAAAAAAAGCTGCTGAATACATTAGGTCTGATAGATGGCTGGGACACAATAACAAAGGGGGAGGAGGAAGGAAGGATATACGTACTACAGCTCAAAAAGAAAAGCTGGTCCATAATGATAAAATATATGTAATGTTGGACAACAAATAATATAACAAATGAAACCATCAACATCCTAGATGACGTCAATATTAACTGGCTAGATATATCCACTAATAACCACTCTACAGATATTAATCTTCACATCTATATTCAGTTAATCTCTGACATTACTAGACCCAACATCAAAGAAAACAAAGTATCAACCTTGGATTGGATCTTGGCCCCTGACCCAGAAAAAATTACCACCTCCGGGACTCCCAAATAGCATTAGTGATCACTCTCCAGCATTCATAATATATAAGCCCACCTCCATACTAAACTTACACCAATATAGACACACCAGAGAGCTATCCTATTTCTCCACAAACGCCTTCAATGACACCCCGCATAACAAACTGGAGCCCACTAAAACTTCTCCCACTAAACAAAGCTGTGGAATTCTTCAGTTCTACCTTTCTTAGGATCCTAAATAGTCTTGCAACACTCTAGTTGAAAAGGATCAAGTCAAAACATGCAAACTGGCTTGCCAAGTCCACAAAGCAAGTTATGTCCTCTAGGGACAAAGCCTGGGAAGCTTAGCAAAAAAACAAAACATTATCCAACCTCAATCAATACAAACAACTTTGCAATCAGGCTAAACGCCTAGTTATCAAAAACAAAAAAGAATACTTCCAGTCTATCCAAGACCAACATAGACTAAACTCCAAAAATTTCTGGGGAACAATCAACTCCCTTCTCCACCCTGGAACCAACATAAACCCATGCCCAAACCCCCAAAAAATACCCTCTTAGATAGCCTCCCTCTAACACATACTTCGACACCATAAAAAACTTACTACTACCTTCCCATCTATTACAGCTGACCCACCAGGAACTCCACCTGTGCAAAACCCCTTCAAATCCTCTACCTCCTTTCAGACTAACACCTATACCAACCTCCACTATCAAAAAACTTCTTCACAAACTCAAACCCTGTACCAATGCCCCTGATAAATTACCCACAGAATACTAACAACTCTCAGCCTCCTCTACTGCATATCCTATCAGCATCCTCCTCAACAGGTACATTCAAGAATTCTGCATACCTGATATTTATTTATTTATTTATTTATTTCCAGTTTGATGACCGGGGAGGTCCACTGGGCTCAAGGAGCCCATTTTCAGTGGAGGCCTGGGGAGAAAAGCTCCATATTACATAAATTAATACAAAAGGTAGTATATCATGAGATTTAGCCAAGTACAACTGCAGAATAGAAGAACATGCATTACACACATTTACATAGTGGATTAGGGAACCATTTGCACAGCATTTAAGATGGACAGAGGCAGTAGATCATGTGTAGATAGTTTTAAAAACTAATTATTATAAATCATCTGTGAATAGTTATAAAGACTAATATTTGAAGGATTGCAGTAAATACAATTTGCAGTAGAGTAGGGGAGAAATAAAGGTGGAAAGTACACTATTTGCTTTAAATAAATTCATGATATTGGAGTATTCAGAGCGAGGCAGTTGTACAATAGAAAAAGAGCAGTGCATACATGGCAGCGTTGATTATCTTTGTTAGATAGCATCAACATTTATATGTAGGCAGTAATATGAGAATCAATCACAGAAGGGGGAGAGAGAAGAGAGATAGAAAAGTATGTACAATATTTACAATACATACATTGAAAGGTACTGGTGATGTATTATGTTAAATTCAGAGAGGGGGAGTTGTGTAGGAAAACAGCATGGAGTAGAGGTAGATGTAAATGTACATGTAGAAGAGTCTTTAGCAGGTTAGGTAGGCAGAGTGCAATTATATTTCCAGTTAAGGGAGAGGTAGGAATGGAGCTGGGTTTTAAAATGTTCAAAGTTTTCAGAAATTCTGAGAGAGGGTAGGAGAGAGTTCCATTTTTTGGCTAAGGAAAAGGATAGGTGAAACTGACCAGCGAGATGTTTTGGTTTGTGTATAGAAAGTAGATTTTGGTGGGCAGATCGTAGGGTTCTGTGAGGGATGCAAGATGGTAAGATGTTTGTTAGAGCTGGGCATATAGCTGGTTTAAAAATCAGTTTGTGAGCTGTAGTGAGTTGGAGGTAGTCAAGGTAGTTCTAGCCACGTTAGCAGGTGGAGTGATGTACAGTGGTGGGAGGAGCAGTTAGATTTAGTTGCAAATTTTGAGATTTTATTGTAGCAGATTTCCAGTTTTGAAGAGATGGTGGAGGACAGGTTATTTATCCTTCCACTTCACAAAAGAAGCAACAACTCTGACATCTCAAATTTCCGTCCCATTGCCATTCTCTCCCCAATCTCCAAAATACTGGAGAAATATATTCACACTCATCTCCTCAGTCACCTAATACAACACCAAATCCTCTTCTCCCACTCAACACGGCTTTAGGCCCGGACACAGGCCTAACACTGCACTCATTTCCTTCCTCGACAGAGTAAACAGAGCTCAAGATGCTGGTTCCTTAGTCTCAGCACTCTTCCTTGATCTATCAAAAGCAATCAACACTATATCCCACTCCCTCCTGCTTACTAAACTCTCTAATCTTAGCCTATCTCCCCCTACAGTGGTTTACTATCTCAGTAATAGACAGCAATCTACTAAATAGCAACCTTCTTCCTCCCCTTTCATAACTATGAATACAGGTGTCCCCCAAGGGTCAATAATGCGACCCCTCTTATTTAGCATATTTGTCAATAGTTTTCATTCCTCTGTCATCAACAGTATTGTCATCCAGTATGCAGATGACTATCATTATCTGCTCTGCTAAATCTGCCCCCACACTACAGCGTCTCACCCAAGAAGTTTTTACTTCCACCAAACCTGGATGTCCCAAAATCATCTAGCTCTCAACCCCAATAAAACAAAGTTTTCAATATTCATCCCCACAAAATCCATTCTTGCTGACAAATCACTATTCTCCATCCATTCCCAAGATAACACCATCATCAAAGTCGACCCCGGCATCATATTACTAGGCGTCATCATTGATGACAAACTAACTTTTGACCTCCACATCTACAGTAACAAAAATTCAAAAACTAGGTGCATTGTACAGGTGCAACTATTTTCCTAGTCTCTCTACAAAAAAGGCTCTGGCCTCATCCTTCCTGCTTCCAACATTTCTATATGGCTCTCCCATCCTCACCAATCTACACTCCTCCTTAAGAATAAAACTAGACTCTTGCTACAACAAAGTCGTTAAATTTGCTACCAATGCAAAATATTCTACCCATCGCTGTTCCTCTCTGCATCAACTAAATTGGCTAGAATCCCCACACTATCTCACATTTTTACAATTAACTACAGCCCATAAGCTCATCTACCACAGACACCTGCCCTTCCCTCTCCTCCATACTGACCATGTACCATCCTGACTCCTTCGGTCCGAAAACAAAATGTTGCTATCCATAGAGAAACCTAAACTCTCAGCTGGTCAAATGCTGTATTCCTATACTGTCTGTAAGGCATGGAATAAGCTCACCCCTTTCACTTAAAACTATCAGCAACCCAGCCTCCTTTAAAAATCCCTCCAACTATATCTCTACTCACAATGGTTATGCTACTGTTCCCAAACATACAATCCCAACTCCTGATTTTCCCTCCCTGGTGCTATACTTCTATTACTTCCTTCCCTTTGTCTACTTACTGCTTCCCTGTCACTGTTACCTGTCCTTACCCTCCTGTCTCCTACTATTCTTACACTATACTTAACTCTTCACAGCCCTGAACCTGCAAATATATCATATTTGTGTGTTATTTTAATACACACTATGACAAGACATTTATTACTTCTATATGTCCATGATTGTAACCTTTTCACTGTTTTTTCTTTTATCATCATATTCATTCAATATAATAGTACTGCTAGATTTTTTTGTTTGCTGTAATATTTATCTGTTATATTTTATTTTTGTATGTAATTTTGTGTAGCTTTTCCCCTTGGGCCTCCACTGAAAATTGGCTCATTCAGGCCCAGTGGACTTTCCCGGTTAACAAGTGCAATAAATAAATAAATCAATATAATTAAATAACATTTGCATAAGATAGAAAGAAAGATATAGGATCCATTTTATACTTTGATCATGTACATATACAGAAAGGATTAGATCTTGTGCTAACTGTAGGAGTGAAGCGCTGGAGTTCCAGGTATATTTGTTAAAAAATGAAATATTTAGTATATGGCTAAAGGACATTCTCAAAAATATAATGAATATAGAGGAGGAAGACTATGGAATAAGACAGTATATGATAAAATGGGATTGACAGAGAAGAATAAGGCAAAAATATTAAAAGATAATGCAGTTTTAAATGAGAAAATGTAAAAAAAAACAAACTTAAGGAATTTACAGTTAAGAGTAACAAAGTTATTGGAAAGATAAACAGAGGAATTAGCAGAAAAAAAGGAGAACACAGAAAGATGACGATAACACGATACGGCAAAAAGGGCATGGTATAAAGAATTGCGCCAAACTACAGCACTGCGAGTACTGAGGGCACAAGCAACAAAATTAAGGCAACAAAGGTGGAAAGATTAATACTGTGAAGAATGGGGATCAGAAAATTGTAGGCAGCGAGACTGAGAAATTAGAAATATTCAGACGATACAACAGTGCATTGCATACTACAGGTGTGAATGATAAGGAAGAAAGAAAATAAAGCAATACTTAGAAAAGACTGACATAAGTAAGAGGAGAGGACATGAGTAGATTGAAAGGGGAAATAAGAGTTAAAGGTACAGAAGTAAAATAAAACACCGAGGACAGATAGACTACCAACAGAAATTTGGTAGATGGGAGGTGGGAAAATCATAAAAAATATGCAAGGCTCTCTCTAATGAGGTTTGGAAAAGGGGGGGGGGTGCCCAAGACCCCGGACAAAAGAAGCAATGCGATCATAAGAATAGAAGGAAGAGACCTACCTGAACCTGCATCATACATGCTGATAATTTTAAATCATAATTTTAAAACATTTATGGCAATTGTGGCTAAAAGAGTAATGGGAATACTACAATGTGTGATGTGCAGAAAAAAAGCTGAGACTAGCCCTCTTTGCATTAGATGCTGAAAAGTCATTTGATAGAGTAGAATGGAGATTTTTGTTTCAGGCACTGCAGAAGATGGGTTTTTCAGATCAGTTTCTAAAAGTGCTGGCCAAGGGCAAGTTGCAGACCAGGTTAAGCTGATCGGATGACTATCCGAACCCATGAAAGATAACTAGGGGCACAAGACAAGGATGCCTTCTGACTCCACATCTGTTTGTGCTGCATCTAGAACCACTGGCAGACAGAATAAGAATTGAAGAAATTCAGAGATACAAGTAGGGGGATTATTATTGTTAAAAAGAATTAAATACAGGTAATATAATTACCTCAAATAATCAAGGAGAAGACGATCAGCTAATGAAACTGCTAACGGCATTTGGGGAGATTTGGATATACGAACTGAACAGAGAAAAAAATGAAGGGGATAGGGATAAATCTGGGAGAGTAAGAAGACAAATGAAGAAAATAAAGTATGATAGAAGAAGGAAGAAACAAAGTACCTAAGAGTGCGGTTAAAAAGTACTTATGAAGAATTCAGAGATATAACAGTCAAGAAAAAATTGAGCCAAATCAATTAAAATCAATAAAAACTTGAACTATAGTAGCTCCTTAATTAAGATGTGGAACAAAAGGTGCAAGTAATGTACTGGAATGTCATATCCCACATATTACATGTAGCCAATACCTGTCCAAACAGGACTGGGGAGGAAAAATCGGAATATGCTTAGAAACTGGATGAGGGATTTGTGTGTGTGTGTGTGTGTGTGGGGGGGGGGTTACAATGGTGAGTTGAAATAAATTAATATTGACTAAGGAACAGGGTAGGTTGGGAGTTCCAAACCCAAAGGAAAGTGATGTGGCTGTCGCACTATCTTTCTTTGTAAGGTGCAGAAGTGATGGAATGGAGTTGAAATGGGTGAAAATTCTGAGAAAAAGACAGACATATTAGAAATTATATGGTCAAAGATGCAGCAGCCAGGCAGCAATATACTTGTATTAGGAAACTTATAAGGGGTGAACAAAACATTTAATAAGGAGACACAAAGTGGAAAAAAGGGGTAGACATAGGAGGTAGTGTGACAAAAAGACAGCAAAGAGACGAATGAAGACAGAGATTAGATATTGAGATGATATAAAAGAAAAAAAATAATGCAGTGGTCAGATGTGCAAGGGAAATATAAACGCTCAAGTTACCTACATATACATTACAGGTTCATAGGTGTGTACTAGGCCAAGGGCCCTGGAGCCTTTACAAGCCTAGCCCATAGGATTACACTGGTAATGTGCCACCCGACCTCAGTTTTCAGTGCCTCTGTCGAGTAGAGCCTCTGGAGTGATCCCAAGGGTGAATTTTCTATTTCCCATCCACTCATCAAGATTTTTCTTGAAGAGGGCCAGTGAGGTGTTCTGTTTGACATGTATGTGAAGTGTATCCCATAGCATGGGCAGTCTCTGGGTTATGAACCTGTCCGCCCGACACATTCTGTTGATTGTGGTAATGAGGTTGAGGTCATTGGGGGATGTGGTGCGGAGGGATTGGGATTTCTTTAGATGTAGCATTTCTAACAGAGCTGGGTCAGACATGGCTTTATAAGTCACACAGATTGCTTCTAAGTAGGTGATATGAGAGAGAATAGTTGGAGTTTTTTGAGTCTGTCCATATAGGACAAATGTTTAAGGCCTAGGATCCTCTTTGTGAGGTACTTTTGAGACCTCCCCAGTTGTTGCAGGTGTCTAGTGAGGTACATGTCAAATTGGGCATTGTACTCAATGAATGGCCTAATGAGGTAAGAATAGAGGGAGAAAATGACCTCTTTCTTCCTGGATGCAAAACCCTTAGTAATGAGATGTGCCATACAGAAGGACTTTTTGAACATAGTGGCAGTGTGGTGGTCAAAAGAGAGGTTGCTGTCAACCTGTGTTCCCAGATCTCTTATGTGTTCAGTGGACACTACCATCAATGTGGTACTTCATGGGAACTGGGTTTTTCCCAAAGGGGATGGCGACACATTTTTTTGGCATTGAGCTTAAGTCCATGGTTCTGACACCAGTCGATGATCTCAGTGAGGCCTTTCTGTAAGATGTCAACATCACTCGGGAAGTTAATAATAGCTCCCAACTTGCAATCATCTGTGAACTTTGTCAGCCAGAGTTCCTTTGTGTTGGATTGGAGTTTTGAGAAGTAGATACCAAACAGGAGAGGACCCAGGACTGATTCCTGTGGGACTCCACTCATGACTGGTTGGCAGTCTGACTTGGAGTCAGCTACTTTCACACTGTGGGTTCTTATCTGTGAACTAGTTTACAACCCACCTAGTGATATAGGGGTTGATGCCTAGCTTAGTGAGTTTTTCTATGATTCCTGAGTGGGGAATGGTATCAAAAGGCCTTGGCCAGATCAAAGTAGGCTGTATGAACCACCTTGCCTTCATCCACAGCTCTGGTGACTGACTCAAAGAAGTCAACCAAGTTGAGAAGGCATGATCTACCCTTCACAAAACCAAACTGTGTGGGATCCAGAGTTTGGAGATTCCCTATATCCTTGTTTATTAGGTCCATGATGATGCATTCCATAGCTTTGCATATCAGTCTTGTCAGGCTAATAGGGCAATAGTTCCCAGGGTCTGTAGTCGCTCCTCCTTTGTGGAGAGGGATGACTATAGCAGTGTGCCATTCGGTAGGGACAAAGCCTGAGGTGAGGCTGTGACTGAACAGGGCACACAGGTGAGGTGCCAGTTCACTCTGTAGTTCATGTAGAACACAGCCAGGCATATTGCCAGGACCCATAGCAGCTGTATTCTTGTCCTTGGACAGTGCTGTTTTAACCTGTGCTGCAGTAATACCGGGGGCCTGGCAATCTACTGGTATTGTGATTAGTCCTGGGGGGGGTTGGCACTGTATCTGTCGGCCAGTATATTGGCAATATCTATTGGCTCAGTATAGGCGGTACCACTGTGCAGTAGCTCAGAGCAAATCTGGGTACTGCCGTGGAGGTTCTTTGCATAACTATAGAAGGCCTTGTGGTTACCTTTACTATCTGCTGAAATTCTGTTTTCATAGCTAGCTTTAGAGGATTTGATAAGGAATCTCAACTTTTTGTTGAGGCTGATAAGGGAGATTTTACAGTCTTGGGACTTCACCTTATTCTGCATGTTTGTTTAAAGCAGGGGACCACCAGATTGGCTTCCTTTTTTTGGAGGAGAGAGTCTTGGTTCTTTTGGGTATGGTGCGATCCATGCATTTGTGTATGTGTTCGCACAGTGCATTGGTGTACGATTCGGTGGTCATGCAACTATTCTTCATTTGCATGGGTGTCGTGAAGTTAGCCACCTCTGTTCTTAGGAGCCCAAAGTTAGCTTTGGAGAAGTTTGTCATGATGGTTACCTTTGTGGGAGTGGAGGAGGGTGGAAGGGATATGGATTTCCAAGGTGATTAGTTTGTGGTCGGATCTAAACAGGGAGGAGTTGACTACTGGAGTAGAGCAACGGTCGCCCATGTTAGTAATGACCAGGTCAAGGATGTTGCTACCTCTAGTGGAGGTAAGAATGAGCTGGTCCAGGGCATTGTTATTAATGAATTCCAGGAAATGTTGGGCAAATGTATTGGTACATGAGAAGTATTCCCAGTTATAGGAGGGGTAGTTGAAGTCTCCCAGTATTTTAGGTTGGACTCTAATATTTTCCAGGGTGCTTAGGAACATGGAGTGAGTTTCTTGGGACATGGTTGGGGGCCTGTAACAGGCTATGACCTGAATCGCTGCCTTACCCAGTGTTAGCTGCAACCGAAGTATCTCTGATGCATTATGTTGGGCAACCACAGTCTGGAGGTGTGTGCATCCTTTATGAATACAGAAACACCACCACCTTTGGAGCTTCGGTCCAAGTTCTGGGGCCGAAAGGTGTGGAATGAGTTACAGCCTGGTAGTGCAGGGGTGCATTCTGCTGCCTTGAACCAGGTAAGTTACAGCATAAATGTCGATGTTCTCCATTTTAAGGAGTGCTTCGAGCGAGTGCATTTTGAGATTTAGACCTCTAGCATTGAGCAGCATGACCCCCCAGATTGCATTTGTTTGTAGCTGTTATGGTGGTTATTTGGTCTTTGGAACACTGTCTAAAAAGGCACTATAGGGGTGGCAAGAGCCTTGGCCAGTATCCAGAAGCCTTGGGGTGACAGATGCAGGGCCATCTCTGGTAAAGCATCGAGGTCTGTCAATCATGTCATCCCAGGCAGACAGATTCTGGATCCCCTTAGAATGACACCAGAAACTTAGCCAATTGATGAAATCAATCATTTTCTGCTTCTCCTGTGGTATCATTCTGGGCGATGGTAGGATGCTGCTCAGGGCTAGGATCGTACCCACCTGGGCTACATAATCCGAGCGCTCCTCCATGTCTCTTCATGTAGTCCAGGGAGGTACGTCTCAGGTCATTCACACCCACATGCACAATGGCAGAGTCATATTTGTACCTGTTGTTGAGGGACCAGAGTGTGTGTGTTATATAATGTAAATATTGGAAGAGCGTTACACCACAGATGTTAGTATTTCATCTGAGTATTCAAAACTTACTAAACAACCAAAATGGCGAAAAGACAGCTTCAAAAACAACAGCTTCAATAGCAGGCTTTTACCATGTTGAATCCACATTATATGAAATATAGAGCTTTGTTGTAAAAGTCAAGTGCCGTTGTAATTCCACAGCTTTAAAACATGTAGATGTCATAAAAACAGAAAAAAATGAACATAAAAGTGAAGAACCCTTTTGACGTAAACAACGGACAAGGGATTTTGTTCTGCTGAGCGTTTTTTTAGCAGAATTCACTTCTTTTTCTGGATTTGTGTGCGTTATATGGCAGATACTGGCACCTGACAGGCAACTGACTGTTACTTTCTCCTTATTTAACCTATTGAGTGGGACACCAGTGTGCCTCACTATCAAGTCACCTATGACTAGTGTGCTGGGCATACTGTTTTGCCTTAGGGGTTTTGGTTGAGTGGCACACTGTTTAGGAGAGTTGTTTCTCATGATTAGTGTTGTGTTGTGGTGGTCAAGTGCATTTCTGCCTTGGAGGTCTCTGCTATTTGGGTAGATTTTTATTGACAGCCTCCGCGAAGGTAGGTGTGTGGTTTGTGTTTTTATGTGAAGGCAGTGCTGGTGTGTGTTCTGGAGGGCTACGTGTTCCATGTGGTGTGGTGGAAGTGTTGACCTTCTCATCTTGACCAGCTATTCTGGTCTTGGCTGGAGAGTGTGTGGTTTCCAATTTGTATATAGAAATGCATCTCTCACAAGTCTTAGTGTTGGGAGGTAAGAGGAGAGGGTTGTCTGTGTACATGAGGCAGTTGCTACATTGCCTTAGGATGCCCAAGTTCACCAGGTTAATAGGAGAAAGCACAGGGAACTGAGCTTTAGACATGCCTGGAGGGGTGGACATTAATAATAAAGTACTGAAGCAGTTTCCTTGTAGAACGTTTAGTGCTGGTAGCACTTTTGTGTGCTACAATAATTGCTACAAGAAGTCTGGTATGGTAAAGTGCTACACTAATGAGCTAGTAAAAGTGCAGGAGAGGAGAGAATGAGTAGATCTAAGTGAAAAATTGAAGAGCAGACTTTGGCACCTCTCAGAAGCTTACAAACAGTCCTGGATACAGCAAATCTGTATATGGACTAGACTAGTTACAGGAAAGGCAAGAAATAAGCGCAATGCAGGCTTTAAAAACAGAAAGTTGAAAGAGATGGAAAAATTCCCAAACGGCCAATAAACTACAAATTCTGGGCCAGAAACCACTCCTCTTGTGGTAGATAGGCTACCTAGTGCTTACCACTCCCACTGATAAGCTAGAAGGCTTCCCTCCAACACAGAAAGGCTTGGGGGGCTCAGAAGCTTACATACAGTCCTGGATACAGCAAATCTTTATCTGGACTAGACTAGTTACAGGAAAGACAGGAAAAGCGCAAAAGCAGGCTTTTAGACCATAAAGTTGAAGGAGATGGAAAAAACTGCCCAAATGGCCAATAACCTACAATTTCTGGGCCAGAAACAGCTCCTCTTGTAGTAGATAAGCTACCTAGTGCTTACAACTCCCACAATGTTACATAAGGAAGGAAAAGATTCCATGTGGGTCAAGTGAAAAGGAGGATGATGTACCAGAGATAAGGTGTCTATGTTTTAAAAGGAGGATGGGTTACCAGAGTAAAGGATGTATAACAAGTCCATACAGGGTAGTGAGAGAAGCAAAGCTAGATAAGACGGATGAAACAAGAGAACAATGGCAAAGATGGCCAGATAAAACAATAACAAAGAGACCATGGAAAAAAAGAGTGAGACACTATATTAAGTCTAAGGTAATTCAGAATTTTATACACCTGCAAGAATAGGAAAGATGCACCCAGGAGTGGGTAAGATATGCTGGAGGTGTAAGGAACATCAAATGGGGAGCTTTGTCACACATCTTTTAGCAATATACTGAACTCCAATAGTATATAATAAATATACAAGAAACAGTAAATTGAAAAAGGCGGCAGGCACAGGAATTATACAGAGATGGTTAGATGGGTGGCCATACAGCAGGGAAAATGGAGGAAAAAAAGAAATAATAGAAGTAATCTTATTGCTGGGATAAAGGTCATATCAAAGTTATGTAAAACTGACAAAAGGTCAAAGAAAGAGGATCACATAAAAGTGATAGATGAGCATAAACAGGAAGATGAGACAGTTACGAAAGGGAAAAATAAAAGGTGGAAGAAAAAGTGGCAAGTGAAATGAATTAAAAGGAAGAGAGGAAGGGTAAAACAAAGACATTCAAAATTCTGCTTAGAAAAAACTGGGGGAAGGGAAAATGGAAATATTGTAAATAGTTATGACACACAGATAAAAGTACAGGAAAATGAACTTCACAGGGAAAACGGTGAGAAAATGTGGTAGCTAACTGTTGGCATTAAGCTGACCGAACTGTATGATCAAGGAAATGAATATCAGCAGACAGAAGAAAATAAAACTGTTTACTACTGGCATTTCAAATTAATTTCAGTCAACCGTTTAGAATGTTGAGCCGAAATGTGGAATTCGGAATGCCGAAAAGTAAACCAAAATGAATACATCGACAACCATGGTTCAATGTATTCGACATAGCATGAGGTGACACTCACCTCCTGCTAAACACATTAACATACCATTAAACTGTACAGTCAACGGTATGTTAATTCTACTATTTTGCAGGGGGGGGGGGGGGTTATATCCATGCAGTAAACTGAAGAGTTTTCAGACTGGAGTGCATCATACCCCCCTCCCTTTCTTGATACAGTAAATCTAGTTTATATGGAAGCTTTGGGTAATTGCCTCTAGTAAGATCGAAAATAATGGAGAACCATTATTACCCTGGCCAAAATGAAGCCACCAACACAAGTTTTGGAGAACCTTTCTGCATCTTTAGAAGAACCCTGGAAATCAGTAGAAAAGGTGGGAAGGCATATCGGAACATTTCTGCCCATAGTAATGGGAAGGAATCAGTCTTCCAGGACTGTTTGTAAGGAGTCCTGGAACAAGATTTATTTAGTTGTCTGCTCTGAAAAGAGGCAAACAGATCTACTTGAAGTGTTTTGTACCATTTGATAAATTCTTAGAAGCCCCTGGACGAAGTTTCCATTTGTGGGGGGCTGTCCTAGTCCTGATGAACTTGTGTGCATCAAAGTTTTGTTCTGATAGGATGTACAAAAACCTGAAGAGTTAAAATGAGATGAATTGCTACCACCCAGGCTATCAAAGCAAGTCTGCATACAGAGTAAGACCCGGTATCCCCTGTTTATGTACCACTTCATCATGGTGCTGTCTGTGTACATATGCAGAGGTCCTTAAGACTAAAGATGACTCAAGGTCTTCAATGCACTGATGACTGTCAACATATCTCTCATATGTATGTGCTTCTATCTACAGGATCCCACAGAGCTTGCACTTTTACCCCTTAGCAAACCACTCCAGGAATGAATCCGCTTCTGTAACTCCCAGGAAAGGGGGTCATAAGGAAGACTAGAAGACCCAGATTGCAAGCTATCTGGCATATCCACCATCCAATACTCCACTTTAAAAACCCAAGAACCATGATCTGAAAGAACAAAGGGTGTAAATGCTGAGTCCAGACTGATCTGAAATACCATTGTATTTTCATCATATATAGAGTCTGGCCAGGGAAAGCATGAGAATCATCAATTCCATATAATCGTGAAACCCTAGAAACTTCCTTGTAAATGCATGACTTTGACTGGAGAAACTCAGGAAAAACTGTTGAAATGTCCACCTAGTCTGTCAGAAGAAAGGCACTTCCCATGACAGAGTCTGGCAAACATTCCAGGAAAATCATTCTCTATGAAGGGATAAGACTAGACTTCTGAAAGTTGCTTTAATAATTCAGATTTAGTAGATAGGTTTCCAAAGAGTTGCTAAGGATTCTGACAGCTGTAAAAAGTCAGCAATGATAAGAGAATCATCAAAATCTAAAAAAAAAACGGGAATGTCTTGAAGTCAGCAGTAAGTAAGCAATGACTGGATATTTTGTGAATACCCTTGGTGGAGTGGATAGTACAACAGGTAAAATCAGAAAACTGATAATGGGAGCCAGAAAAAAAAAATCTTAAGAAACATCTTAAATGCAATGGGCTAAGAATGTGATGATGTCTTTTAAATCCAGTTTTACCATGAAAACCAAAGGAGGGATTATAGGCACAAGACAATGGATGGATAACATTTTGAAATTCGGAATCTTGACAAAATAGTGTAGAAAAGAAAGACCCAGCACAGACCTCCAGGACCCTTCTGGTTTGGGAACTAAAAAAATTATTAAATAAAAACATTTGCTTAGGGGACTGACAGACAGTGGTTTTAGGACTCCCTGAGAACAGCATGTGGTGCAAAATGGGTGGAAATAAAGTGGTCTGGTGCCCTTGACAAGAGGGAATCCCCTGAAAAGGGTGGAAAGAAGTGCACTGCCTCAGGATTACCTTCAGAACACAAATATCTGAAACAATTTGTTGCCACAAGTGAAGGTGAAGACTCAAGAGACATGGAAAAGTTCCCAGGGTGGGAATGGGGAGGAGCCTATACATGCAGATAATCATGCTGAATGGGTTGACTGTCCTTAGTTTTACAGTTTTTCCTTTCCTTCTGAAGTTTCTTTCCATTGCTTTAAAAAACTGCTTTTTGTCTCCTTGCTACTTAAATTGTTCATTGGAAAAGGGAGTGGAGAAGTAGAGAAAATTAGTATTTGCTCTGAAAAAGAGGGTTGAAAAATCTAATTTATTTATCTATTTTATTTTATTTTACATTTGTTGACCGGGCTAGTCTAACTGGATACATGTCCATTTTCAGTAGAGGCTTGGGGAGATAAGCCCCAACATTAAGGTAATGTTGTAAGTTGTACGTAATTAAGTAAATCTGAGACACTTCTTAAATCAGTTTCATCTTTTGTCACAATTCTTAAGCATCTCAGCTGCAGGAGGACCAAAAAGAATCTCTTTACCCAAGACAGAGAATTTAAAATCTTAATTTTAACATCTTTATGGAGATTCTGAGAGTGAAGTCAAGCAGATCTCCTCAAAACTAATCCAGAAATAGCAGGTCTGGAAGAAGAGTCAGCAGCATCATAAACCCACTTTAAAATATGTTTAGTCACTTGAGTAACAGAAGCATTTCATATTTTTTTTAACCTCAGAAGGAAGGTTAACCGTTAACGTTTGCTGTTCTCAAAAGGCAACAATAAAAACTTTGACATATGAACTTGACACCTTAAACTTCTGAAAATTAAATTACAATAATTTTCTTCCCCAAATTATCCTCTGGTTTCCATCAGAAAGAATGAGATTTGCAACAGTACCTTGTTTTGCTGAAGCAAATTTGGATACAGAAATAACTTATTGGTCTGCATTAGGGTTAGAAAACAGGTACTAGTGTCTGGGTAAACTTCTTCTCCAAAACTGGAATTGAGAAGGGGGGGGGGCAGCATGACAAGCAATAAGTGAGCAGATGATAGAGTGGATGCTATGATCTGTGGCTAACAAGTGAGGTTAGTAGCATTGCATCTTGGATGAAAAATGTACAGGAGGGAGCAAGTTACTGTGATACATTTACATGCTATCAGTTGAGGAAGTGAAAGTCATCCAGTTCCCCCAATATGCTCAATTCCCCAAAGGCAGTTAGGAAACAAATTATAGTGGAGGAGAAACTAAAAAGAAGTGAGGGTTGCAGAACTCTGGCGGATGGAAGGGGTCTATGCCATGGCAGAACATCAGAAGAGAGAGAAGGTCCATTCATATGCAACTCCCTTTCAAAATTATTCTTTTATGTCTGCCCAGTGATGTATACTTAGATTAATGCAGTACAATAACTGAGTGAAGGGGGGGGCCTTGGGAGAGCATCAGCTTACTGAGGAATAGCACTGTCAGTCCTCAAAACCAATACTGCGCTAAATCTCCACTGATGCAAGGCTGTTATGGAGCACTTTTTTGCCAGTGTCTGACTTGGAAGTAATCTCTTATAGTTATAATATAGGAAGAACAACATACTACAGCAGGAAATGCTCATTTTGAACAGTTTATTTGACAGTGTTAAAATATTACTTGATGGCGTTAATGATAACTATGAATAATGAGAATTACATTAACATAATGACTACTTTATTATTGGGAGAAGAGTATATAGAAGCCTCAGGAAATTAAATTAACATTGCGTTTCCAAAAATTAATATGTTACTGTATGATCTGTTGGAGGGTCAGCTAAATAAGAATGAGTATACATTTTTGGAGAATACACAACCGGTTATTGCTGGAATATTCAGTATCCCAAGAATTCATAAGTGTTTTTAGCTGATCCTCCATTAAGACCTACAGAGGACACCAATAGATCAAAAACATATTATACTGCAAATATTTTACATTACATCCTTAAAGGGTCTGTTCAAAAACTTCTTCAAATCTATAGAGATTCTTGGCAATTTTTAACTAAAAACAGTGTAAATTGTGGAATAAAGTTTTGGACTTTTTATTGGTTTTCGATTTTATTTTGTAATTGCAAGTTAAATTTTTCTGCTGCTACACACAGGATTGTGTTTTATTTGGTTTGTTATATATTCCTGGTTCCAGTTGCAGTCCTAAGGGTGTGGTTATACTCAGATTTTATCATACATGGCATGGCTTAGTCTCCTTTTTCATTATCCTTCCTTCCAGTTATTTCATAACTTTTGAAACCAGGCATATGTTGATTCCAAAGTAACAGCACACAAACATAGTATACTGTTATTTTACTATTGTCCTCATTTATTTTCCGGTTATATGCTGAAATTTTTACCCTGTATAATTTTCTATTTTGCTGTGTTCTAGAGCAAAGACTAGTGTTTTTTTTTATTTTAGTTAGTCATATTAGTATAGCATCACTGCTATTCCTTACTGTGATGACCCACCACTGGACCAGTAATAAAGGAGCCTCAATCCTCACCACTGGCAGCAGTCGTGGGGGACATACACAGAGGATGACAAGATGCACACACATTATTTCCAGACACAGCTTTCTGCGTCAAGTGCAATTTCCTTTAAGAGCACACAGAGACCAATGTCAGTCCGGGGCTGGTTTCGCCCTCTTTCTCCAGATCCACAATAAGACTTCAGCTATGTGGCCAAGCCAAGACCTCCAGCGCCCTCTCTTTCCAACCAGTGTTTCGTGTCCCTGCCCAAGTAGCTGGCACACACACATGTGCCTGGGAAAGGTGAACACAGGTATACTAGCTATGCCCCTTTTGCCCAGACTATAAGGTAGTTATCACTGCCACCAGCCAGCTCCTTATCAGCTACTTTAACGGGCTTAACAAATGGTATCCAATCTTACTGTGCAATATTAATATTAACACAAATGGTATTTTGACTAAGAGCAAGGCTATTAGGAGTGGCCCACACAGTGTCACCAAATAAATATGCAACTACTCTCAAAACTTAAATATCTCTAGCTAAATCAGCCACAATGAAAGGTTTAAGGAATATTTAAAACGACATTGCAGGACAGTCTCAAACACAGAAAACTATCTAAACTAAGCTTTGCTATATTCCTGACTATAACCAAGAGAATTATACTGTTCCCTAGAAATTTGCTTCATCAGATCAAGGCAGATGTGTGGTGACTGGGTCTTCTTGTCAGGTCCAAGACAGAATAAAGAATATAGTGTCATTCTCAGACTCCTCAAATTAATATCTCAAATATTACTGCTGGGCTAGTTTGCAGAATGGCATAATTTCTTGTCAACTGGCTTCTAGTCCTCAGGCCCAAAACAACCACTGATGGCAACTGGTTGCATTTAGCATCTACCTGTAAAAATACATAGACAAGTGCTTTTCCTCAGATCTTTGAAAGATGCTGGAAGTCATAAAACACTTCCAAGACAATACAGAAAGTTCCCTAGTACAGACATTGTGTCCCCTTGCCACATTGAAATTGAAATATATCATCTTTTAGTGTGCAGCCATAAAGTAATTTAATTTCAGCTTTTTTTCTGAAGCTTTACTTGACTGAAGTTAACTTCCTGTGTTCCAGTTTCCATTGTTAAAATATATACATTAAACAGTTACAATAGTGCATGTACATTTCTGTTCAATTCCAGTAGGGCACGCTGTGGTTACATTTTAAGCACAAACACTATTTAAAATATCTTTTCAACACATGTCTGTACAATCCTAGTTTGATATACACATGACATACAGTTCTAATATAGTTGTAACACAAGCATCTTACATGAATCATATGGATATTCACAAACAACATATAATTATTTACAAAATTCCAGATAACTAGGCTGGCAGTGTCTCCCTTTGTCACACTTACATACACTAAAAGATATTGAAGTTTGGAAAGTTTACTCCTCCATAAAATTAAACATAAATATGTCTGAAGGTATGCAACTATAGATTTGTATATGTACACAAACATACACATCCATGAATGTATACATATACACACACAAAGATACATATATATATATATATATATATATATATATATATATATATATATATATATATATATATATATATATATATATATATATATATATACACACACATATAGATATACATATATATATATATATATATATATATGTGTATATATATATATATATATATATATATATATATATATATATATATCTACACACATATAGATATGGGTCCACTACAGAATCCTGAAAGCTCATAATCCCAAAGCCCAAAATCCTGAGACCAAAATCCCGAAAATTCAAAATCCCGAAGCCCAAAATCCTGAAACTCAAAATCTTGAAAACACAAAATGGACATGCTGACGTCATTGTGGCTTTGCTATTGTTAGCCCTGTGGTGTTAGGTCATGCCTTGGGTTCAGGTAAGTGTGCGGTTGGTTTTATGTTAGGGTTAGGGGCGGTTTAAGTGAGTTAGGGTTAGGGCGCAGGTTAGGCATGTATGCAATAGTGACAAATATTGGGGTTGGGGGCGGTTTAAGTGAGTTAGGGTTAGGGCGCGGGTCAGGTGAGTGTGCGATAGTGATGGACCTTAGGGTTAGGGTTAGGGTCAGGGTCAGTTGGTAGATATTAGTGTCTTTATAGTGACATATTAGCATTATTTGTGTTTTCAGGATTTTGAGTTTCAGGATTTTGGGCTTTCGGATTTTGAATTTTCGGGATTTTGGTCTCAGGATTTTGGGCTTGGGATTATGAGCTTTCGGATTCTGTAGTGGACCCATAGATATACATATACTTATATATATATATACATATATAGATTGTATATATATATATATATATATATATATATATATATATATATATATATATATATATATATATACACACACACACACACATATACATATATGTTCACACACACACAATCTATTCAGTATTTATTTAAACAATCACAACAGTGGACTGCAATTGGTAATCTGATGTATATGGTATCTGAATACATTTATCCTTAATTTATCATTAGGAATAGCAATGGATGAAAGCAAAATCATTGACACTGCTTACCTTGACCTGGCCAAGGCATATGACAATACCCCACTCGGGCATTGTTGAAAAACTCAAGACATTGGGTACAAACCAGTATGTCACCCTGTGGATAGCCAAATGGCTCACAGATAGGATCCAAGAAGTTAGAATTGGGGAGTCCACTTCTACAAAGAGGACAGTCACAAGTGGAGTCCCTCAAGGATTTGGCATTTACTTCTCAGACGTCAAGGCCAATGTCAGTGGACTCTGACTGACTAATTTTGCAGATGATTGCAAATTAGGAGCTGTCATTGAATCTCACACTGACAAATGTTCTCCAGGAGGGGCTGACACAGACAAATAATTGGGGTCAGAGCCATGGACTAAAACTAAATGCCAAGAAATGCATAACAGTATCCTTTGGTAAGTCATCCTTCCCTGGTAACGATCCTATTGACAACACACCCCTTAAAGTTTGACCATCATGTGTCTATAGTGGTGAGGAAATCATTTTATGTTGCGCAACTTATAAACAAAGGTATGGCATCCAAGTCAAAGGAAGCCATTGTTCCACTGTATTTGGCATTCATCAGACCTATCATTGAGTACAATGTCCCCTTTGGTATGTACCTAATCAGACATGTCCAACATTTGGAATGGCCACAGAGGTTCCTCACTAAAAGAATACAGGGTGTAAGCAAATTGTCCTATGCAGACAGCCTCAAGGCCCTATCCCTGTATTCGGTCTTCTACAGGCTTTTGAGGAGAGATCTATGCCTGGCATACAGGGCATTGCCCGACCCCACTCTGATGGACCTCCTGCATATCCACAAAACCAACAGCACCAGAATTACCTGTTCTAAAGACTTAAACCTTGCCTGTGATATAAACAGGACCTGCTGGAGAGATAGGTATGTATCCCGGAGACTACCCCATCTATAGAACAGGCTCCCCATCAATGTGAAGCAGAGTTCCTCCATAACCTACTTCAAATGCAACTTGGACAATTGTATAGGAAACCGGAAATTCATACCTGGTTTGGCACCTATGTCTCTAATGGACACAGTTAACCTGTAAATGTTTCATCTCCCAGGCCCATGCTTACACTTATGAAAGGTATCAGAACTTGTCAGATATTTGAGATGCATGGTTAGGCTTAGAAAGGCTCCTGTGGTCATTAGCCTAGTAAACACCTATGAACCTAATAATTTCACTGGTTTCTGTACAGCTGATGCTATGCAAATAAGCTTAATCAGACCAACAGGGAAGGTTTATCTCTACATGCTTTCGTACATTTGCACTTTTTAAATAAGGTACATAGAAAATAGTGTGACCATGACTGTGCTTAACATTATTTTGTTCTCATCCAAGAAAAAAAGAGGTCACTGTTTCCCTCTACTCGTCACTCATTAGACACATTATAGAGTACAACACCCCTTTTGGAATGTACCTCACAAGACATATGCAGCAGCTGGAAAGGCCACAGAAGTACCTCACAAAGAGGATTACTGGCCTCAAACAAATGCCCTACATTGACCACCTCAAAAAACTCCAGCTTTACTCCGTAGCATATCGCCTACTCCGAGGTGATCTCTGCCTAACATATAAAGCTATGTCAAACCCAGAGCTGTTGGACATACTACACCTAAAGAAATCCCAATTCCTCCGTGCTACACACTCTAGGGACCTAAACCTTGTCACTGCAATAAACAGGACACACTGGAGGGATAGATTCCTGTCCCAGAGACTTCCTATACTCTGGAACAAGCTACCCGTCTATGTCAAGCAAAGTTCTTCATTAGTACTCTTCAAGAAAAATCTTGATGAGTGGATGGGAAACAGGAAATACAACCCGGGGATCACTTCTGTGTCTCTGCTTGACAGTGGCACAGGAAAATAACTTTCTTGGGTGGCGTAAGCTATGGAACCTTGCTGGCTAGGCTTACGTAGGCCCTTGGGCCGATAGCCTAGTACCTACCCATGAAACAGAAAAATAACTTTTTTAATGGAAAGTACACACTTACTGGGTGCTTAAGCTGTAGCAATATTGATATAGAAAGCATATCAGGTCTACTCACACTTTTCTGATGGTTTAACAAGAAGTCAGTTATTATAAATATACAGTTAGGTGACAAAATTTATTTCATTCAAATTTGTTTTACACAAGTGGATCACTGATGCTGGATGATGCTTAGAGAAAGAACTGCAAATGCTGTCTTGTTTACATTTATTCACTAAGCAGCACTATTTTTTTCTGACATGTGGGTGTAGCTCTTAGTATTGAGAGGAATTTATTATGATACAGAAAACTTATCAAATAAATAAAGTTATGACTTGTGACTAGACTATTCAGTAATAATCTTCAACTTTTGCAGATCACGTCTTAGTTTAATGGTGGGATATATGATTCAAAGCATAGGGCACTACAGATAGTCCAAAAAGGTTGTTTTATTAGTTACATTAGTGATTCTGTATCAGTTTTTTTTTTCTTCCACAGGACCTTCCATTATGGTTCTCCAGCCATCATCCTGCTGGTTCATTTGTTCCAGTGGAATGGTAACTGGAACTCCTGGGCTAAGCAAGATCCCTACAGCCCAAATGTTCTTGCCTGGGATCCATATCAGTTTTCCTCACCCCAATGACATCTGAGTGATAGGGAGTGGGTCAGCATGATGTTCCAGGGGATGGGTCTACCCGTCCCTACTCAATGGCTCCGGATCGGGAAGTGTGCCTGCCTGTGAAGGAATGCACTGCAGCAGCATGAGCTTGGCTGTCTCAAATCCACTACTGTCACCTATATGACAATCCAGAGTTGCACCCTCCCGTAAGATGGGCAAGCAAGCATGCAACAACTATTCGCTCCCAGCCTCTTACAGACACATAAGCCACTAAAGTAAAATTGGGTTGCCTGAAGTATACTCAGGGTTTTATCTTTCTATGCCAAGGAGTTGGCCCTAGATCAGTTTCTTTCTTTCTGGGCAATGGTTAACAACACTTCTCCAAATCTTAATGTACAAGGGAAAAAAAAGAGAGCAACATAAAGCCTTAAACTTAAAGTGTTGATTTAACACCAATGGTGGTAAATGAGGAGGAAATTAATCTTTCCAAAAAGGAACTGCAGCTATAAAGTCACATGACAGGTCTCTAAGAGGTTAGGCTTGAAAACTGCTCTGGTGACAAATCATATGCAGCAGAATGCTACAGAAATGCAGAGGCTATCATATAATCAGAACCTTTATGGTTTTAGATGGATGACTTAAAATTTAAGTCAAGATCACACTGTACAGCATATGCTGCCCACAAACCTATTTAGAAATCCAGTTTGGATGACATAATCCTCTTAATATCTAGGCGTAGTTAGCACTGATGAATATCATATCAAAACTAATATGAGTTGTCATCACTTACTTGCTGTAGGATTTGGTTCTAAATCTAGGACTGTAAGAAAAGAGCTGTCATCTGAGCTGATATCTCCCAGACTGAGAACTGAAGATGAATCTTCATTTTCTGCGATGAACTGTGGTAGGTTTTTTGTCTTATGTTTCTTTAATTTGCCTAGAAAAACAGATTTCATAAGATCCAGATTTTCAAAGTACAGAACTTTTTTCATTTTGCTTATTTAAGTTACATGCAACTTAGTTTTAAGCTTACTTTCCAAGCAAAAATGCATGCTGTTGATACAGGTTTGGAAGTGGGCATGGAGCCCAAAATCAGATAGCCTTGGACAGGGATAAATGGGGTATAGTAGACCACTAGACTGTTCTTCACAGCTAGTTTCCAACCACAATTTAGTTCAATGCAAAGGTAATAAAATTAGTACATTATAAAAAGCATTGGTTAACACAAAATTTTACTCCTTTTCAACTGTATGTGTGACCAAAAAGAGACGATAAATAGTTGAGGTGTGTGGGGCACAGCTTCATGCAATTAGGTAGGGAAGTAAAGCACACCACCACAAAAACAGCTGTGGAGATTACCAACTGTATCTTTTTATGCTAGAGTGCGCTACAGACCTGGCAAACTTGCATCTACGGTATTCTATCTTATATGGAGAAGACTGGTACTGATGCCTCATATACATCACTGTACAACTCCTAGCCTTGCACACAGACATTAACCCAGCTCTTAAAGAATATGTGCTGTTATGGATAAACAGTCTGAAACATATAGTGGTCTGAGGTATTCACCCTAACAAGATATCCAGGTTGTAGGATACTGCTGCAATAATAACTATGCACAGACTGCCATTAGACCAAAGACTGCCAAGATTTTTTATAAGCCATCAGTCACCCATGCTTCTGCTTGTAGGGAGGAACCTGCTCCCTTGAGGCCACAGATTGCTAAAGGTTATATCAGGCTTCCTTCCCTGCACCTCCTTCTGTTCTACTAAATAGCAGCCAAATCAGAAGGTTTATATAAATCGGCAGCCAAAGGAAGCTAATGGTAGCTAATCATTACGTCAAGAGTGCATGAAAGTAGAGCTCAGCCTCTGATTTTAAAACTCTAATTCCATTTACAGAATTGCATTTATGGTCATTAGCAGTAATGAGATGGCAAAATGGAAGACAGCATCTGGAATAGTAACAGCCCACGGATGACTGGGAGGAACGAAACAGGAGGGAAGGACTGACTACTGCAACATGGACTTAGAGGTATCCTGTAATAGTGAGTCCTTCACACCAACTGCGCTGTCTTCTAAAAGTAGGATTTCTGCTAAAGTAATAATATGTTGCAGTCTTCCAAGCAGGTATATACCCTACAAGAAGTAAATTCAGTCACATGACCAAAGACTGAGGTGCCAACTAAAACTCTGAGGACCATAACTACAATCCTCAAAACAACAACTCAAGTAATGAATAGTGGAGACATACACTAATTCAAAACTACAAGTCATCTCTGATCTCACAGTCAGAATATATAATTAACAGGGGTGTGAGACGTGCAGAGACAAAGCACTCCTATAAAATACCTTAATGTGCATAACAATTCACTGTTTTTGAATCACAATTTAATTTTTAAATGTGGAGCCTCAAAGTATTGGATCTCATAGTTCCAATAAAGAACTGCAAGGCTACTGTGGCAAATCAGTCCTGGTCCTAGAGTGAAACTATAATTTGTAACCTTTGGAAAAAATGTGACTAGTGGCATATATAGCTGTTTAATAAATATTTTGAAATAGAAACATTCTTTAAAAACTGCCATGGTACATGTTAGTCTGGTGAAGAGAGTTCTTCACCTTCCTTGAGAGCGTCTCCCCATACTTGCCAATGAAAAATGAAATGCAGTTAGCTAACCACAAGATAAGGTCTGTACGGTCACTTTTTTAAGCACCTTTTGAATCATCACTTAAGAAATAGGCAAAAATACATCTATATAAATAAACCATATTAACATTTCCGAATTACAAACATTATACATCACATGTATTCTTTTTCTTTTATTTAACTATCTTCAATCCTACATATATTAATTGGTCAATTCTTGCCTTCCCTTAAATCTCACTCCTCCTACAAAACGTTATTGTTCATGTATGGTTCCCACAATTTCCAGATTTTTTATGCAATTTGCTCCCACCCTTTTCTAATGATCCAACTTCCAGTTCATGTATTTCTGTTACAATATTCAACATTTAAATTACAGTTGGTTTAGACTTTGATTTCCAATTTTTAGTACTTGCTTTTTTGGCAGCCACCAAAATTAAACTTAAAAAGGCTTTACTATGGTCTAGACAATTCACGTCCTGTATCCAGCTCAAAAAATAATTTCCTTAGTTACACCCATTTGCTCACCCAATATTTCTAATGAGTACTCTGTAAGGAATTTTTAAATCTGCCAACTCATTACACCACCAAAACATATGTCCCCTTTTTCTTCTCCATTACATCTCCAACATTTGGCATCTACCTGAAGAAAAATTCTTTGGAGATTGCTTGGGGTATACATAGACCTATACAAACATTTCCAAGCAAAAATTCTAAATTACCTAAACTTTGTTGCATATATGGGAACCATACACATGTCCTCTCATTGCCCATCCAATTTCTCTTCCTCATCTTTTATAACCTCCTTTGATTGTCTCCTATAGTTATCATGTAATATTTTATATGCCCTACTAATTATCCCTTTTGTAACAGCTTCTGTTCTAGATTCAACTAAAAACTCTACCAGAGTAGGTCTTTCACCTGGGATTTTGCTATCTTTCTCCCTGCCTATACTCTGATATAAAATCCCCAATAGGGAAGGCAGTCTACAGCCTGCAGTCCAAATGTTTTCTTGGTCTCTTCCTATTCAGTTACCTTTTCCTCTCTAGTTATTTGCTTCTAATACTTTGGTTCCTTTGCCAGTTTTTTCCAATAAATTCTAGTCCCCTCTAACCTATTCACTGTACCTCTAATTGTAGTCATCCCTATCAGCAAAACGTCCTTCCTCTAGTCTCTTGTAGCCTTAGATTTTAGAATACTTTCTGCAACATGGCTGCTGTTATCCATAAGGATACAAATCCAAAACCTCACTCTCCTTATTTCTTGAATTTCCCCCCTGCTTCATCATCATTCCTTTCCACTTTGAATTATGGTTTTCTGCTTGCTTATATGTGGGCCTGAACTGTGTAGCTCTAAAATATCCCTTCAGATCAGGTAAACTATGTTGTTCTATTGGAAGGATCAACTTATCCCACTGACCCTTGCCCTCTTCCCCTCAAAGATAAACTCCTTCAACTTTTTTTTTTATTGTTCACAACTTCTCCTCTGGTTGATATGTTCATAGGGTCACTGCTTGTATCTTGCTATTCATACTCAAAACAAGAGCATCCAGTTTCTCAGTTTTTGTATTATTTTCTGTTTAGTCTCTTCCCACATATCCTAACTGCCATAAAAGAATCCTTTTTAATGCATGCGCATAAATACTTAATTTTTATCATGTCTCCATAATATGGGTAATGCTGAACCAATTCATATGTAGATAAAAAAAAACAAAGGCTATAGTTGTAAACTTATCTTCCATAACGTTGTACCCCGAAATGACTTGAAACTGTCTCAAACGGTTTCACAATACTGAGATGTACTTTTCTGGTGTTATCGGTTATAAAATAATACTGACTGCAAACAAAGGCAAATTTTCTTGATTATCATACCAATTATATTCTTGAATTTCTGAGTCCCTTATTTTCTTTGTTGAAGACTAAATATAAAGCAAATAAAGGGGAAAAGAGGACACCAATGCCTGGTTCCTCTGTTCAGACAATCTGTCAGACAGGAACCCTCCCACTTTAATTTAATTTTTGCCTCGGAGTCCTCATATGCCCTTCAATTTAACTCTATTATTGTATAAGGGAATGGAAATGCTTCCATTGCCCTACACAAAATCCCAATTTACTCTTTTGAATGCTTTCTCTGCATCACAACACACTAACAACAGAGGTATTTTCTTACATTCTGCTTTCCTCTGGATCATCACTGTTCTATTGATGTTGTCAAATGTTTAATTTCTCTCCATAAAACCACACTGACCCATATTTATCAATTTTGGCAACACCTTTGCCATTCTTTTAGCTACTATTGACAAACACTTTACAATCATGGTTTAAAATTGAAATCAGCCTATATGAAGCTGGGTCTGATGGGTCTTTACCATCTTTATGTACTACAGCTACCATAACTTTCTTCCAGGAGGTGCTTCTCCTACTTTTAAAATAAGTTAAAGAAAACTTTACAGATCATTATCACTTTCTTCCCTCCTAGCTTCCAAACTTCCACAGGAATGCCATCTATTCCTGGAGACTTTTCTGCAGATTAATTATACATAATCCCATCTCCTCCTATCTTAATTGTTTTGTCTCATCTACGTCTAACCTTGGCCATAAATATTTCCATTTGTGATGTTTCCTGATTTCCACGTTTCACAGATTTATACAGAATTTCTTAAAATTTCCATAATATCTTTAATACCATATCTCTGTTCATTTTTCTTGTTGTAGGCTTCATACATTTGGCAACAACCCTTTCTACATTTTCTTGCATAAGTCATTGTGCTAAATGTTTTTGTGCTCTGGAGTAATCAGAAAACAATTGCTTAACAGCAATCTTTTTAAACTCGTGCATATTGTCCAGATATTCCCTTATTTTCTGTTTAGCACACTACAAATGCACCTCTTCTTGCTCTGTCCAAATCCTTTCTTCTGCAATATTTCATCCTTTGTCAGCCCCTCTATACAATTCATGGTAGCCTTTTAACCATATCTCTTTTTCTTTGTTTTTACTCCATTTGTAAACTCAACTTTTATTTCATCACACTCACCAGCTATAACGTCTATAGAAATTTCTGTCTTCCCTAACAACTCTTGAATAATTTCCACTGCCCATTCCTTAAATTCCTCCCTTTTTAACAGGAACGTGGGGGGAATGCCAGTGTTTCATTTTTACTTCATTAACCTGCATTTTTATCTTAATTATTGGCTCATGATCTAAAATAGTTATCCGATGTGTGCCAAATCTTTCAATTAAATGTACATATTCCTTTGAAAAATTATTTCCATCTAGTCAAGCTCAGTTATTGTACCTTGGCGAATAATATGCAAATACTATCAAAGTTCCTACTACTGAATTCATGTCTTCAATACCAAATACTTTCATAAATTTCTTCAGAAGTCTATGCCTTTCTTGTATCTTCCCTTCTAAGTCCCTCAGATACAACCTCACTTTTGCACATCAAGTTCCAGTCCCTACCTACAAGTAATATTCCCTGCTGAAAGCTAATTATTTCTACCCACATTTTCTTAATCTCCATAATAGTAGTATTAAGTAGCCCCTTACTAACCCAAATCTACCATTGTTATCTTTTTTTCCTCTTCTATCACTAATGGAGCTCCTTTAGCAATTATTGTAAATACTCTTCCTTTCTTTTGCCCTAGACATGCTGCTGAAAATCCACCCTGATCAAATTCATATGCTTACTTCTTTCCAGCTGTCTCTCCTATAGCATTGCTATTCTCACTCTGCTTTTAATATAATTCAATGCGTTTACCTTTCTATCTATACCTTTGAGGCCATTCACATTACAATATGGATAGTGTAGCTATTATTAGTAGTATTTATTTCCACCTATTAAATAGGACAGCTGTTTTAAAAGTCTATGTCCAACTTTTGTGTTACATGCATCCAATTTTTGTCAGGTTGATCTTTAACATTTTTGTCATCTGCATTTGATCCGTCACATTTTGCAAAACTTTTTGTTTTATGGAAAACCCTCAAACAAAAAATTAAGCACATCCCTTGAATCTAGTAACTTAAAACATACAAAACTATGAATGTCTTCGAATAATGAAATTCAACTCTCCTGACAGGAACAATTGTCTCAAATTAACAGCTACATTCAAAGACACTACCTAACCTAAAATTATGGTTATCTACGCTATAGCGCATGTTACAGCCTGTGCTCCTACTTACACAAACAAATAATCCAAAACTTCAAACAAAGCACAAACTGGTAACAAAACATAATAAAAACGTCCAAACTCAAATGATAAACACCAATTTAATGGCACAATGATAAACAAAAAACAGACAGTATGATCCAAAGACTGAGCGATTTCACCAAAACAAATGGCTTCATCAGAGTACAGTGGGATAAAAATTCACAATTTAAATAGCATAATCTACAAACTGACTAATCCACACAAAGTTAAGATGAAATGACATAATCAAGTACTAATTACAGGTGTTTAAAGGCACAAAAACAAATTAAAAAATGGATAATAAATAATAAAATAGCAATGTAAGAATATATTGTGCAACAGGTAATCAAAATCTTGTATACTTGGAAGAAATATTTTTAAGGTATGTTTTCTAAATGGCGGATCTGAAGTAGAATTGTGAGTTTTGGGTATCCCAAAAATCACTGGCATACAAGGATGTTCAACAGAGAGATACTTATATTCATGTTCATCAAGGGTCCCTTGAAATAATGCATCAAGCAAGAAAATATCAATTTTGGAATAAGCCCTGTTGATATCATTAGTACTAGCCCTATTATAGGTTAACTGGTCATTCAAAATCTCAGACATCCTAAACACACAGTCGTACCAAGACATGATGACCATACAACCCCCCCCCCCTATCAGGTTTCTTTAACCGCAAGTTGTGGTTGTTTGTTAGACTATACAATGCCCTTCTTTCTTCAATTGTCAAATTGTCATGCGTTTTCTTATTGTTGTTTAAAATCCTTCTTAGTTCATTCTCACATAACCATTCAAACAACAATATATCCACATTGTTAGGTGCTATATATTTCTTCCAAATATACAAGATTTTGATAATCTGTTGCACAATAGATTCATACATTGCTATTTTATTATTTACTATCCATTTTTTAATTTTTTGTGCCTTTAAACACCTGTAATAAGTACTTGATGTAATTTCATCTTAACTTTGTGTGGATTAGTCAGTTTGTAGGTTATGTTATTTAAATTGTGAATTTTTATCCCACTGTACTCTGATGAAGCCATTTGTTATGGTGAAAGCACTCAGTCTTTGGCACATACTGTCTTTTTTATTTATCATTGTGCCATTAAATTGGTGTTTATCATTTGAGTTTGAAAGTTTTTATTATTTTTTCCTACTTACACTAATTGCAGTCTGTTCTTCTCTTATCTTTATTGCACTCATAGATGTGAAAAGCAGCTTGTATGGTTTAAGAAAACATTGAGTTTAGCCTTAAGAAAAGGTGCACTGGCTATCTTTCAATAAAACTAAATTATACACTGTCCTAGTAAATGCAATTAAATATTTAGGTTCCAGGAAAGCTGCTCTTATTTACCTCCAATAATTTCAAACTTTTTTTTTCCATAAACACATTTTTGCAGCTCTATTTTTTCCCTGCATCATCCTACGGCCTGCTACTCTTGTACCTTTTAAGCTTGGGATGGTTAGGGAACCTAAGGCATCTGTGGGGGGGGGGGGGTCTTGTCATCACCTATCAATAATTTTTTTTTTTTTTTTTTTAACTTTTTAGACCTACCCATTTCCTCCTACGCAGTAGGCTATATGGCATGCCTGAGGGGTGAGCATACAATGTGGGCATATGTTGTTTCAGTTCACCTCTACAGCAGCTTAGCCATGTCCCTAGCCTTCACTTCTCTCTGGACTATGTTCCCTATATCAGCATTCCCAGCTCACATCAGAGATCACTAATGAGAAAACCAATGCAATCATCCACCCTTACGAGATGGGCATGCCCATTCCTCCCTGCTACTTCATCAGTAACCAGTGCTGCTAATCAAAACCTGGTCTGCTGGGTTGCAGTCAGGTCATAAACATTCTGGTGTTTGCAATAGTTAATGCTTTTCTTTTCTAACACAATTTTGTCAGGAACAGTTCTTTCTGTTGGCATGACTGCATTTTTACTGCTACTATAGATCTTGGCTTCTTTTTCTTGGTCAAGTTTGGAGCATACAGACAGTATGTTCTTTCAATTAACAACCCCTACTGTGGGGAACACCAGTTCTATTGCTTATTTGAACTTTCATAAAATTAACAGAGTATTCTCCCAGTTCCTCTGATACAGTAGAAAAATCTCAGTTTTTAGCCTGTTCTGTCACCTATTTTTTGAAACAGTTCTTCTTGAAGCCTCATCTTCAGCCACTTTTTCCATTATTTCAGCTACTGATTTATGCAGTTTTATCAGCTCATCTGAATAGCTACTTAAAGTTTCTTCTATTACCTCCAACCTTTTGTCATATAACTTTATATAATACTCCAATTTCTCATGTATTTAAAACACAGTTGAATGCATTTGATTCATTTTCCCCTAAATTATTTAAATACATAGCTTGTATCAAAGATGAAACCTGAACTACGTTTTGCTGACCAGATATAAGCCCCTTCCCCATTACAGTTTTTTTTTTTCTTTTCAGGTTGATTTCCTATTCAGATTTATTGTTTGCTAGCATACAGGCAACTACAGTGACCAGTCTGTAACAGAATTTTAAAAGAACTGGCAGCTTCCACCAGCTCCTTTACTTATCTTTTCCTTTTCCCAGTGAAAGAGTTCTAATCAATCTGCTCTTCAGATTACAGCCTTCTTGGCAACCTCACAAAAACACTTACCCATTTACTGTGTTAATAAAGTAGCTAACAGTGTGTGAAGTGACTTGGTTTCTTTGTGGACTATCTTTTCATTTTCTGCAAATTAATCTTTTCCATCTACTGGCTCAATTTTCATGTATTCTTGACAACATTTCTTTTTTTTTTTTCTTTAAGAGCTGATTTTTGAGAATAAGCACAAAATACATTATGCACCTCCGAGCCACAAAACGAGTCACTTAACCAATTTATAACAGATGACTAGACATCAAAATATTAAGAGTATGTTAACCTATAAATGATGAGTATAATGGGCTCCATTTAATATATATAATTATTAAACACACACACACACACACCACTTGTCGAAATAGTGCCATTTTTCTCATTAAAAACCTCAATGATATAAACCAAGCATTAAAATAAACATTTCAAAGAACATATCTCAGTCACTAACAGGTAATAGTATCACCAAAAATTACTTATCATTTTAAGAGAAAAGTAGCCAACACTAGAATTTGGCTTACTTATAACACCTTGAAGCTAGTGTCCAAACACCTTGCTTTCTAACTAAGCAGTGATTACTTCCTATCCTACTACACTTGCCTTTCAAATTCTGCTTTACTTTATTAACCTCTCTCTTTTAGACACCCCATCAGTCTGTTGCATCAACCCAAAGTAGTTTTAGACACCACTTTACATGAAAGGTAGCCAACATCAACATCCATGTCAAAGGTCACTGTTTTTGCCTCCTCCTGCCTTTCATTCATCTTATACAACTTCCTCCCTCCTCCTTTTCTTCTCTCCTTTATAAAAAAAGGTCCCTCAGTTATAGAGGAAAGCCAGCATCAAAAGCAGCAACTGAGCAGAGGCCAGAGTGACGGCTATGATATGTGGCTAGCAGGTGAGGTTGGTAGCATTGTGCCTTAGGTGAACATGTACAAAAGGGAGCAGGTTACTGTGCCACCCATTAAATGCTATCAGTTGAGGAGGTGAAAGTCATCCAGTTCTCCCCAAATACCCTGTGACTGTCCAAATAATTCCTCACAAGCAGTCAGGAAACAAACGAGAGGAGAGGAGAATGCAAAAAGAAGTGAGAGTTGTATAACCCTGGAGGATGGAAGAAGCTTATGGCATGGAAGAAAATCAGGAGTGAGAAGGGCCATTGATATGCAACTCCCTTGCAAAACTAATTTTTTATGTCTGCTCAGTGAAATATACTATGAAAAATGACAATAATGACTGACTGAGTGAGGGTATGGCCTTATGACAGGACCGACTAACACAGGAATGCCTATAGAACTGCCTGCCCTCAAAACCAACAACCAAATCCTCACTGATGTTGAGCTGTTATATGCAGCACTTTTCTGCCTGTGTCTGACCTGGAAGTAATATCTTATAGGTATAATATAGGAAGAACTCAGCGTCAAATTTTGCATAAAATTGTCTCTTTTTCACTGCAAATAGAGCCAAGCATATCACAGACTGTTAGTTCTCAGCACCATGTTAGAATTCAGTATACAAAGTGAACATGAGGTTGTTATAGGTCCTGACCAGTGAGGACTACTTGAACTCTAATTCCAAATGGCCCTGTGTCACGTGAACAAATCTTAACAATGGTATGCTACACCAGGAAATCCTATTTTTGAAAATTTTATCTGATAGTGCTAAAAGATTATTTCATGGAGTTGTTAGTTAATGATAACATACAAGTATATTGCAACTGATACACACACACACACACACACACACACACACACACATACATATATGCAGATTCTAATGCTCTAATGGCCGAATTTTACTCACTTAACCTAACTATAATGCAAAGACATGACCAACAGCAATACAGAGATTGGCATGGAATAATACAACAGGTTGTCATGTTTGGGTGAGATTATACTCACGTTTTATCATACATGGAATACTTTAGTCTCCTTTTCTATTATACTTCCTTTCAGCTATCTTTTCAATTATTTCATAACTTTCAAAGCCAAGCATTGCTAAATTCCAGAGTAACACCACACAAGCACAGTATACTGTCATTTTATTATGGTCCTCATTTCCTTTCAGGTTATATGCTGCAGTTGTTTTACCCTTCATAATTTTGTATGTTGTTGTTGTGCTTTAGAGAAGAGTATTACTCTGTATTCTACTAAGTCGTGTTATTTTTTTATTTATGTTTTGTAACAGCACTGCAATTCTTTTTATACACTGAGATACTGAAGTGTAGAATGTTTACTTCTCCATAACATTCAGTAGCACAAATACACATCTGTGTGAAGGCATACAGCTATAGATCTGTGTATGTACGTACATATATACAGTGGATATAAAAAGTTTACACACCCCTGTTAAAATGCCAGGTTTTTGTCATATAAAGAAATGAGACCACAATAAATCATTTCAATCTGTTATGGGAAAAAATAAAAAATGTACAATAAGTGGGATGCACAAGTGTGCACACCCTTAAACCAATTCTTTTTTGAAGCACCTTTTGATTTAATTACAGCATTCAGTATTCTTGGGTAGGAGTTTGTCAGCATGGCACATCTTGACTGGGCAAAATTTGCCTACTCTTCCTTGCAAAAGTGCTCCAAATCTGTCAGATTGCGAGGGCATCTCTTGTGCACAGCCCTCTTCCTGTCACCCCACAGATTTTCTATTGGATTTGGGTCTGGGCTCTGGCTGGGCCATTCCAAAACTTTAATTTTCTTCTGGTGAAGCCATTCTTTTGTTGATTTGGATGTATGCTTGGGGTCATTGTCGTGTTGAAAGGTGAAATTGCTCTTCATTTTCAGCTTTCTAGCAGACAACTGAAGGTTTTGGGCAAAAAGTGACTGGTATTTGGAACTGTTCATAATTCCCTCCACCTTGACTAAAGGCCCCAGTTCAAGCTGAAGAAAAGCAACCCCAAAGCATGATACTGCCACCACCATGCGTCACTGTGGGGATGGTGTTCTTTTGGTGATGTGAAATGTTATTTTTGCGCCAAATGTACCTATTGGAATTATGGCCAAAAAGTTCATCCTTGGTCTCATCAGACCATAACACATTTTCCCACATGCTTTTGGGAAACTTGCATTGTTTTGCAAATTTTGGCCAGGTCTGGATGTTCTTCTGTGTAAGAAAAGGATTCCATCTTGCAACCCTAACTCCATAGTCCAGACATATGGAGAATAAGAGCGATTGTTGTCACATGTAGTACACAACCAGTACTTGCCAGAAATTCTTGCAGCTCTTTCAATGTTGCTGCAGGTCTCTTGGCAGCCTCCTTGACCAGTTTTTGTGTTTTCATCAGTTTTGGAGGGACATCCAGTTCTTTGCAATGTCACTGCTGTCCCATATTTTCTCCAATTTTTGATGACCATCTTCACTATGTTCCATGGTATATCCAATGCTGTGGAAATTATTTTGTACCCTTCTCCTGACTGATACCTTTCAACAATGAGATTCCTTTGATGCTTTGCAAGTTCTCTGCGAACCATGGCTTTTGCTGCAGCAGACAACTGAGTACATGTCAGGAAAATCCTACTAGGACAGCTGGACTTTATTAGGGGTTAATCAGCGCCTCTTTAATTGATGGCAGGTGTGCACCCAAGAAGACTGAATGCTGTAATTAAATTAAAAGGTGCTTCAACAAAGTATTAGTTTAAGGGTGTGCACACTTATGCAACCAGCTTATTGTATGCTTTTTTTTTTCCCCTAACAGATTTGTTTGTTTTTCATAGGTTCATAGGTTCATACTAGGCTATCTGCCCAAGGGCATTTATAAGCCCTAGCAGTAGTTTGGCTTTCCCCTTTAGCCCCTTGGTGAATAAATAAAATATCATTTTTCTGTGCCTCTGTCACAGCAGTGACACTGAAGTAATCCTCCCCTATATATCTATTCATCCCATCCATGATTTGATCTGCCAAGGAAAGAACAAGGCCAGCCTCTCATGCTGCCTCACTTTTTTTTTTTTTTCCAGCAGGGGGTCTGGTCTGATGAATCTCTCCCCCTCCACGTTGTCGTTATTTATGTTGTAGTTTTATGGTCCTTTCCCTTGTGGTTCTGAGTGGATCTTTTTTTTTGATTTTTGGCCTATTCATGGAGGTGATTCTCACTTTTTTATGTCAGGCCTTATATGTCCTTGAGAGCAAGCCTCTGAGCACCCGATAGAGCTGCAATTGAGAGCTGAATTCTTTCTTAGACATTTTTTTGAGACTTTGATTTTTTTTAGGTTTCTTTTTTGGGCCTTTCAAGGCCTTTCAAGCAGGCAAATTACACACAAGCAGGGTTCAGGTCAGATACATAGGGGCATTGCATTGTACGATAGTAGGAGGAAACTTTCACCTCCCTTGATCTAGATGAATCCCTTCATGCCTAACTGTGGGCTCCCCTGGTGGGGCTTATAAACATGTTAGTCAACTGAGTGTCGTCAACTTCTGTCAGGCTACTGTCAACGTCTCCCTTGTTCCTGATGACTTTTTCTTTGGTGTGTCATTATTGAATTGTACAGGTTATAGGTCACATTAAAAGTGGGAAAAAGTTTTGAAATGATTTACTGTGGTCTCATTTTTTTTATATCACAAAAACCTGGCATTTTAACAGGGGTGTGTAAACTTTATCCACTGAACTATAAGTGCATTAATAAAGACAGACAGGCATACAAAACACGCGAGCATACACATTTCATTATAATTGTCTTTCGGCTTTTCCGGGGTCACCACAGCAGACCTCCGGTCCGCTAAGGATTGGCAGTGGATTTTTTATAGTGCTGAGTTGCCAGCCTGACGCCCAACCTTCAAAGAAGGCATGCCCATTCACACACGTGCCTACGTGCATGTCTTTAAACGTCACTCGACCGCAGGGAGGACATGCAGACTCCACACAGAAGGTGCTCCAGCCGAGAAACAAACAGGAGAACCTCTTGCTGTGAGGCGACAACGCTAACTGCAGCGCCACTGCAGCCTTGAGCTTACACATTTCAGTACTTATTTAAAAAATCACAACAGTGGGCTGCAAGTGAAAATCTGATGCAACTGGCATTTCAATAAATCTAACTCTAATTATCGCAATAGTTTCTGTAAACAGTTAATGTTATGCAAATAAGATTAATCTGAACAGACAGGAGATGTTTATCTTTGTATGCTTTGGGTACAACTGTATATTTAATTAAAGTACACACAAAAGAGTGAGCCAAAACTGTACTTAACATTATTTTGTTTAAAGAAAGAGGAAAATAACTTTTTTATGTAAAGTACTCACCATACAGGGTTACTTAAGCTGTAGCAACACTGACATAGTAAGCAAGCAGTTCTACTTTCACTTTTCTGACAAGTTAACTACAAGTCAGTTACTGTAAATAATGTAGTCAGGTAACACAAAGCAATTTAGTTAATTCATTTTTTTTTACATAGCTGAACCACTGCTACTGAATACTGCTTAGAGAAAGAACTGCAAATGCTGTCTTGTTTACATTTATTAACTAAGCAGCACTGTTTTTTTCTGACATACCCTTTTGTACTTTGAGTAAGGAATCTAGTCAGGATACAAAAAACGTTATCACCAAGTAAATGAAATCATGATTTATGACTTCACTATCAAGTAATAATCTTCAGCTTTTCAATATTAACTTAGCCAGAAGCAGGAAACAAATCCATAAAGCCTTAGTTTAATGGTTTGATGGATGATTCAAGGTACAGATCACTATAGATAATCTGGCAGTTTTATTTGTTACATTAGTGATTCTGCATTAATTTTTTTTTTTTTGCTTCCTCCCCAGGACCTTGCTCCCCAACCTTCAAATGGCTAGTTTATTTTCAAAGGCACAGGAGCCAGATACTACTAGGCTAAGCAAAAGCCCTATGGTCCATTTATTCCTGCCCAGGAATCCATATCAGCTCTTCTCTCCCCATTGAGAGCTGGATTGTAGCTAGTGGGTCAGAATAATGTTCCTGGTGGGAGGGTTGGTCTATACTTTCCTCCTGGGAGCACTTGCCTCCACAGTGGTTGCTCCAAGTTTGCAAACACTGCCTCCTGAGGGCAGTGGCTGCACAGTTTGTCAATGCACTATGGTAGCATGAGCTTAGCTGGCTCAGAACTCCATTACTATCACCTGTGTGAAGAGCTAGAGATAACTCCCCCAAATGGGCAAGCATGCAACAGCCATTTGCTTCCATCTTCTAACAGGCACTAGAGCCACTAATAGAAGCTGGATGCCTACTGTATACTCAGGGCTTTATCCTTCCATGCCAAGGAGCCTGGCCCTGTACCCCTTTTTTGGGTGGCCTCAGTTAACCACGTACAGAGAAGGAAGCCACACACACAAGGATACAGGAATGTTCTGAATGTTTTAAAATAAGAAAACAAGAGCAATATAAAACCTTAAAGAAAGTATTGATTTAGCAGCTGCACACAGAGGTTCACATTACCTTTTCTAATAACAAAACCCGATTATAAATCCAGTGGATCACACATTCTTACCAACATCTAGAATTAGTCAGCACTGATGAATATCAATAAAAATTAATGTGAGTTGCATATCACTTACTTGATCTAGACTTTGGTTCTAAATCTAGGACTGTAAGAAGGGAGCTGTCATCTGAGTGGATATCCCCCAGGCTGAGAACTGAAGCGGAGTCTTCATTTTCTGGAAGGAACTGTGGTGGGTCTCTTGTCTTGTGCTTCTTTACTTTGCCTGGAAAACAGATTTGATTTTGAATAGATCTATATTTTCAAAGTACAGAATTTTTGTCATTTTGCTTATCTAAGTTAAACTCAACTTACAGTTTTAGCTTAAGCACTTTCCTAACAGAAATGCACACTGGTGATATAGGGTTTAGAAGTGGGCATGGAGGCTTTAATCAGACAGCCCTGGGCATGGGAAAATGGGGTTTAGCAGACAGACTGTTCTTCATGGCTAGTTTACAACCAAAATCTACAGTTCAATACAAGAATAATAAAGACAGTAAACTACAAAAAGTACTGAAGTTGACACAAATATGTTTTACTCACTTTCAACTGTTTATGCGACCAAGAGGAGTCAATAAGTAGCTGAGGTATACATACATACTCATACATACAAAATGTGGAGGCAAAACATACCACAAAAGCAGCTCTGGAAATTATTAACTGTATTTGTTTATGATAGAGTATGTTGGCTTGCAGTTCACTAGCCAATAACTGCAGCCCTGGACAACTTGCATCTGTGGTATTCTACCTCATAAGAGTAAAACTGGTACATTACTATCATCCATATCACTGCACAGACACTAGCTTTGCACATGGGCATTAACTCGATTTTTAAAGAATGTGTGGCGTTGGGGATAAATCAAAGAAATGTACTCATAACTATGCATCTCTGTTGTCCATTTTCATTTTTCCTCAACTGATGGATCTCTGATCTGACCTTGGATCCAGCTTAGCCACAATTACTAGACTCAAAGATCCAACTTTAGAGTTCCTCTCTCTACCCATAATGCCTTGGTCACTCTGCAATAACTCAGATCGAGTTTGCTGCCCGATAATCAATAGAAAGAACTAACCTCAGGCTAAGATAAAAGGAAGACTAGCAGAAAAGACTGGGGCTCAAACCTGGAACAAAGGTTCCAGAACAACAGTAAGGTCACGTCCAAGAGTTAAAGGGAAGGAGGGCACGCTGGAAGAGGTTCCTTAACAACCATAAAGGTCACTCCATGAGTTGAAGGGGAAAGGAGGGTAGAAGGTTGAGGAAGATGAAAATGGACAACAGGTACAAAATCATGGTAAGTACATAACTTTAATATTTGATGCTGTCCTTTTCATTCATTCCTCAACTGATGGGACACAGTCTTCAGCTACGTGAACCTTGGGTGGCCCTCATGGAAGGATATTCCAGAGTACTGTATGACCAAAGGCAGCTCTGCTTCTAGATGTGAAATCCAATTGGTAATGATTAATAAAAGTATGAGCACTGGACCAAGTAGATGCAGCACAAATGTCATCAACAGAAGTCCTACACCAGAAAGTGGATGATGTAGCCATTGATCTAGTGGCGTGTGCTTTAGGAGGTCTGGGTAAAGACAAATCTTGTTGACTGTAAATAAAGGATATGTTGTCTGTCAGCCATCTGGCTAAGGTAACTTTAGAAACTGGTTTACCCAGTTTGTTGGGGTAGAATGAAACAAATTGAGCTGTCTTTCTGAAATCTTTTGTTGTATGGAGATAATGGCCAAGTTGTCTATGTACACCGAAGAGATGAATAATGTATTCACCTTTGTTGAGAATTGGGGAGAGAAAACAGGCAAATTAATGGCATGATTAATGCTTGCTTCCAAAGTTACGTTGGGCAAGAAAGATAGATTGGTATGCAAGGTAACTCTACCTTTGAGGAACATCAAATATGAGGATTTAGAAAAGACAGCCTGGATCTCGAATACTTATCTGACAGATATAATGCCCATGAGAAAAGCAGTTTTTCAAGGTAAAAATGTTAAGCCAGATCTAGTTGATGTTTTAAAGGGACTCAATCAAACCCTGAATCACAAATGTTGAATCCCAGGATGGTGTAGGGTCCTTCACTGGGGGCAAAAGCAAAAAGGTACCTTTAAGGAAAGCCTTATACAACTTTGATGAAGCTAATGAGGAAGCATTTTCACCTGAAAGAAAATTGATATTGCTGCCAAATGCACTTTGATAATAGAGAAACTATCCCCTTCTTGAAAAACAGATGCTAAAAGCTCCATAGCAGCCAAAACAGGGGGCCATTGAAGGGATCCAACTCCCTCTGCAAAGCCCAAACAGAGAATTTCTTCCATTTGCTTTTGTAGATTTTCCTGGTAGAGCCTTCTGGGATAACAGTAAAATTTGTTGAACCCAGTAGAAAAGCCTGGGCTGTCTAACCATCAGTGGAACTGGAGACACCATGTGGTCAACTTGTGGTCTGCAATGTCTGGGTGATCCACCCCCATGGGATGAGAGACAAGGTTGGTACTGGGGTCCAGTATCCAGGGTGGATATCAAAGTTGAGACCAAAGGAAAGGAATCCACACTTGTCAAGGCCAAAAGGAGGCAATAAGGATAAATGTGCTCTTCAACAGAAGTGCCTTCTGTAAGAATTTGAGAATTAGAGGTATCTGGGGGTAAGCGTAAAGGAGATGAGAGGGCCAAATGTGGACAAGAACATCTCTTGGTGACTCTCCCAGAGGAGGGTGAGTCAGGGCAAAGAAACTGCTGCATTTGCAATTGTGGGGAGATGGCAAACAGATCACAGCAAGGTAGACCCCCATCAGCAGAAAATCCCCCTGTCACTAATCGCTTGGCAGACCACTCATGAGGCATCACACTGGACCTGCTAAGTTTGTCCACTAGCACACTATTTTTCCTGGGATGTGCATTGCCATAAGAAAGCTGTTGGAGGAGATTGCCCATTACCACACTCTCATTGCCTCTCATCAAAAAGGTAAGATTAGGTTCCCCTACCTATTTTTGTTGATGTACCAAACCACAGGCATGTTGTTGGTTTGAATCTCAATTGTCCCATGAGGAAGGTTGTCCTAGAAGGCCTGCAATGTTAGGAGGACCACTCTCATCTCTAGGATATAACTGATATGTGAACTGGTCTGTTCTGGGGACCACATGCCTTTGACAGTCTTTCCCAATAAATGCCCTCAATCCCAGTTGGGAGTTGTCCATGGTTACCATTGCTACTGGGGAGGTGGGGTGGAAAGAGAAGAGGGCAGCCTTGAGAAACTTTGTCAGACTGAATCCACCAACGCATGTGGTCTTTGCATACTTGTTTAAGTTTGACTGGTGAAGACAAGATGGTGAAGAATTGACTACTGAACAGCTAAAGTCCATTGAAGAATAAAAAAGCAGGCCATAGCAGCCAAGGATATGGCTGCTGTTACTGATCCTAAAGTCTGAAGAATCTCTCTGGTTAGAGGAGAAGGGTGTGAAATAACTTATTCCACTTACACCTGAAGGACTGTAGTCTGCTTGGTTTGGTAGAAGGGAGGCTATCTGACAGACTGTGCCCAAATGCACACCTATGAGCTCCAGGCTCTGAAAGGGTTGAAAATGTGACTTGCAGAGGTTGACTGAGATGCTTACAGATTGACATAACTGGAGCAAGTAACGTCTGGTTGGGACAGTAAGGAGCCAGTCATCTAAGTATGGAAACACTATATCCTAGCGGTCTCAAGTGAGCTGCTACTATTCACCATACCTTTGGTAAACCCTCTGGAAGGCTGTGGTAACACCAAAGGGTAGGGCTCTAAACTGATAATGACTGGCCCCCAGCCAGAAGCGTAGTATCTTTGAGAGCATCTGATCACCTTGGTATGATAGTATGTAACCTGAAGATCAATGAAGCACATGAAATCATCTTTTCGCAGAAATAGCAGAATGGACTGAACTGCGACTATTCAGAACTTTTAATTTTTTACATTTTGATTCAGTTTGCGAGGTCCAGAATTGGTATCAGGTCCCGTTTTCTTTGGCACTAAAAAGAATTTTGAATAGGTTTCAAATCCTTTCTGGCCTGGTGGGACCTCCTGGATTACTCTGTCTAGCAGTTTTTGAATTTCTGCACCTGTTGCCTCCCTCTGACTGGGTAGAATGTCAGGAAGCTTTCTTCTTCTGTTTGGGGGAATTTGTGAAAATGGTATGAAATAGCATCTCGATATGATTCTCAGCACCCAAGTATCTTTTGTGACTGATGGCCAGGTGTCTGGGTGCAGAGAACCCCCCCCCCCAACTGCCTCCAGAGATGGGCAGTAAGGCAAACTTTCAGGAGCATTGGAAGGGTTTATCTGAGAATGAATCTCAAAAACCCTGATTTTATGAGCCTCCTCTTCTATGAGGATGGCATCTTCCATTAAAACTCCTTCCCAATGTCTCTGGGGGAGGTATCTCCTTCTGACTCTTGGAAAGGATCCTGGGACTTAAAGAACCTCATTTTCCTTCCCCCTTGATGATTCATAGAAAAGGGTCTCTGAAGGGTGGAAAAACATATGCATATGGCAGACAAGATCTTTCCATCCTGCTCACTCTGAGAAAGTGTTTCTTTAACAGTGGTGCCAAACAAAGATGATCCATCAAAAGGAACACTGATGGATAAAGACTTGAAGGGCTTTGTAAAGTTGCACAAGCACATCCAGGCATGCCGTCGCCTCATGGCTATGCCTGAACCCACTGCCAGTGAGGTATCCTCAAGCAGCATGGGAAATTAAACTCATTGCAGCATTACAGATGAACAGAAGAGTGTCCAGTTGTGAAGAAAGCTTTGTGTGGTCCTCCACAGACACGGACTCAGAAAGGGATTTGGAAAGCTCTTCATTCAAATTCCTTTGCAGCTTGGTGAAAAGGCAAAGGTCGCTGAGGCATAAATGAGTGTCCCAAATTTGTCCATTGCCCTAGATGCTCTGTTAGGGGGATGGGCAAAGGAGCTCTGTCAGCTCTTTCTTAGTGCTCGCCACCACAACCATGGCAGTAATGGGAACCTCCCCTTGCTCCAGTTGGACCTGTCCGTCGCAGGGGCAAGGAACTTAACAGAATGGCAGGGGATGGGTTCTATAGTATCCTGCTTATTCCATGCCCATCCAGAGACTAGATCTACAAGCTCATCAGCTGTGGGAGTCTCCCAATACATACACAGGCTGGACCCAAAAGCTTACCAGAATACTGACTCCTCCTGGGAAGGGGAATCAAAGGACCGCCACCTTTCTGCCTGAGGATTTCTAAGATGTCTCTAAAGGGGACATCATATGGTGGAGTCCTTAGGGACCCCCTTCATCAAAGTCAGGGTCTTTGGTGATTGACTCCTTGAGGGGAGTCTATGTGCCTTCTCTTGCAGGGAACCTTCACAGTGGGATGGTTTGGAGAGGTGTTCAAAGGGAAGGGAAGTCCTCGAAGAGGACTGCCTGGATACTTGATAGGGCCAGTTGTCCCTGTATGATAGGTATGTGAGGATCAAAGTTCACACGTGCTGATGGCAGGGCTGTAGGATCCAAAGAAGAAAGAGTAGTCATGTCTCAGATTACAGAATACTCTCTTCACTATCTTAAAGGCAGACAAACTGGGAGAAGCCGTAGCTGGCCGCACTGGCACAGAAGCCCAAGATGCTACCCAGCCCTGACCTTCCCCAGATCCCTTCCTCACAGGGGGAGTCAATCAGATTTGTCCAGTGCTAAAGGCTCAGGTGCATGGATACCTCGAACAACTTCTAAGTCGAACCAAGCTCTCTGGACTTAGCACGGACAAATCAGCTCTGAGACTTGTCTTGGTCCAAGATAACTGGTGCTGAATAAGCCAGGAATGCAGCTGGAGTCAAAGACCTAGCAGTCTTCAGAAACAATGCTGATACTCTCACATTCTCTGATCAGAAGGCTCCAAAATCACCAGTCAGATAAGAGAAGGAGAAATTACAGTCAGGGAAACAGAAGGGAGGCCGCAAGACCCAATGAGAGATGGAGACGGGATAACCCCCATCTGAATCTGAGCTTTGAGGACTCATCATCCTAGCCACTTTGGCTTCAGAAAGGCTCCTGGAGGACCTGATGGAAGTAGTAGTGGAGTGGGGCCAAGACTCCTCCCTTTGGGGTCTCTTGTAGGAAGGGAATGGAGTCGAGGAGAGGCTCCAGAAAGAACCCCGGGCAACAGGTCCTTGAAGACAGACTTAGTAAGTGTCGGATCTGATGGTGATGGATTCAACTGTTTACATTTCAGATCCAAGGGTGCTGGATCTGAAATGTAAACAGTTGAGATCTGACGGTGTCAGATCCGACTTTTTTGTACTTTGGCAGGAGGCTCTGAAGTTAAAGCCGACTTAGGAGAGCAGGTGGGAGACTGTTCCCTTGATTCATTTGCCTCTGAAAAGGCCTTAAGTGTTTTTGTGGGGGTTTAAGACACTGAAAGATAAGAAGAGGATGGCAACGAACCCTTTAGGACCAGTTTGTTATGTCAGCCACTAAGGCACATAGACTTGAGGCCAGCACAAATTGAACATTCAGTATTTAAGTGGAACACACCCAGACAATAAATGCACTCCCTGTGAGCATCAGAATTAGGGATCTTAAGCACATGGGAAGCAGATTTCTTAAACTCAGTAGGTTTGTCAGCCATAGCAACAAAAAGTTAATGGGCTGACAGAGAGAAAAATAATTAAGCTAGCTCTCCCTCTATATAGAGGAAAGGAATTACCCTCTGAAGGTTAGAAAGAAGCAGACAAAGGAAGGAAAGTACCAACAATGGTACTGAGAACTACTGAAGGTAGAGACAGGACAGAAAAACAAACTGTAACCCTAGCGCAATAGAAACCAAAAAACTAAGGTAAGGCAGGAAGAGGTGATTAGAAAAGATAAAAGTATGAATTGCAGTCACTGTAAAAATCTACACCCCCAAGCTCTGTGTTAAGGATTTGTGTCTCCAGCAATAAGGCAGGAAATGACATCTGAAGTGTTGCAGGGTGACTGGTGCATTATGGCTAAGACGTCAATGGTAGCTAATCACTATGTCAAGATAATGTGATTGTATAAACTAAAGGGCTCAGAAATACAAACAATAGAAAGTCCAACAATCTAAGGCCCAAAGGACCCAAAACTTGCGAACCACCATTTATTAATAAAATCAACAATAACTGTGAAATAGAAGTCATGTACCTACCATAACATTCCATGTTAGTTGTCTTCATCTCGCCTTCCTTCTTGCTGGTTGGGATCGGCGCTGATGCTCGGCTCCGACTCGGCCATCTTCAATAGCTCGAGAGCTGTTTACTGGCTCGAGGCTATCCCTTATCCCATAATGCCTAGCGATAGCTACCCAGCTCTCATTTGAAATAGCTAACTCCAGACATAAAAAAATAAACCAGTCGAAAAATCAGTTGACTATACCTGCCATATTCTCTAAGTCAATAGAGGAAACAAGAGAACACACAGCCAGTGAAACAGAAAAACTCCTCTCGGTCCACTAGGACAGGGGGACGGAGGGTGGGACGCAAGAAGGAAGGCGAGATGAAGACAACTAACATGGAATGTTATGGTAGGTACATAACTTCTTTATGTTAAGTTGTCTATCTCACCTTCATTCTTGCTGGTTGGGACAGCGCCCCTAGCACCTAAAATCCTGGGTGGCTCAGTGGAACAGACTCTTCAGAACAGTGGAACCAAAGTCAGCTCTGCTCCTGGAGACCATATCCAACTTGTAATGAGAAATAAAGGTATGAGGGTTTGCCCACGTGGCAGCTGCACAGATGGAATCCAGGGGCAACCTAGATTGCAAGGCTACAGAGGTGGCCAAGGCCCTAGTAGAATGACCTTTCGGTTTAATAGGTAACTATTTGATCCTTAACTGATAAATGAAAGAAATAGTGTATGACAACCATCTGGACAAGGTTACCTTGGAAACTGGGAGACCTTGTTTGCCTGAGGCATAAGAAAGGAATAGTTGGTCCGATTTCCTTACTTCTTTAGTTCTGTGCAGGCAAAAACGCAATTGCCTATGAACGTCCAATTGGTGTAATTTGTACTCTGCCTTGTTGGTATGATTAGGGAAAAACACAGGAAGATCTATAGATTGGTTTAAATTATTTTCTGAGCAGACTTTAGTATTAGTCCTCAGAGCAACCCTGTCCCTATGAAAAACCAAGTATGGAGGACGAACACATAGCGCCTGAAGTTCAGAGATGCATCTGGCTGAGGTAATAGCTACCAGAAAGAGTGTCTTCCTAGATAGAAACTTAATAGAGCAGGACACTGCTGGTTCAAAAGGGGGCAGAATCAAGGAGGTTAGGACTAAATTAAGGTCCCAAGGAGGAGGGGGATCTCTCACTGGAGGCCTAAGAGTTGTCCCTCTCAAAAAAGCTTTACAGAGCTTATGAGACAATGTTAGAGTTCGAAAAACCAACATGAAAGTTAGAAATGGCTGCCATTTGTACTCTGATCATAGCAGAAGTGGACCCAGAGTGAAACAGTTGTGCTAGGTATTCCAGAATTTCGTGGACTGGGGCTGAAAAGGGATCCACATTCCTAGCCTTTGCCCAAAAAGAAAAACGTTTCCATTTGCTAGCATAAGTTTTTCTTGTTGTAGACTTGTGAGAGAGACGATAATATCATGGACTGCTGGGGAAATGCTGGGAAGCCTGGCTAAGGTTGGAAGTGGAGTAACCAAGCTGTGAGCTGGAGAGTTTTGAGGGATTGATGCAACCCGCTTGATTGATGAACCAGGAGGTCTGGAATTGGGTCCAGAGTCCAGGGTTGATAGAGAAGGTAACGGTGCAGGAACGGGAACCATATCTGTCGAGGCTAGTAGGGAGCAATGAGGATCATTTTGCAACCCAACAATATTGCTTTCTGTATAAGTTTGGGTAGCAGGGGGAAAGGAGGAAAGGCATAAAGAAGACCCTGGGGCCAATCGTGGACTAGAGTGTCTCTGGGTATGTGACCTGGAAGCGGAAGAAGGGAGAAGTAGTTGCTGCATTTACTGTTGAAGGGGGTGGCAAAGAGATCGCAGCAAGGCTGTCCCCATTTGCAGAAAACAAGATTCGCAACTTCCTGATTCAGAGACCACTCGTGAGGCATGAGAATAGTTCTGCTGAGCCTGTCTGCTATGACGTTGGATCTCCCGGGGATGCGTCGCAATCAGAAAACGTTGGGAGGAATTCGCCCACTGCCAAAGTCTGAGTGCTTCTCGACACAGAGGGTAGAATCTGGTTCCGCCCTGCTTGTTGATGTACCACACCAATGACATGTTGTCCGTTTGAATAGCAATGGTCCCAGAAGAAAGAGAGTCTTGAAGGGCTTGCAACGCCAGAGCACGGCTCTCATTTCCAGGACATTTATGTGCAGATGGTACTCGAGGGGTTGCCACATGCCTTGGACTGTCCTGCCTAGATAATGCCCCCCACCCTATCAGGGAGGCGTCTGTCATCACTGTGGCTACCTGAGAGGGTTGTATGAAAGGTCTGCCCTGAGTAACTAGTGAGGGAGACCATCCACCAAGAAAGATGTCTTTTGCATGCATCCGTGATCATGATCATGTAAGTCATGGGTAGCTGTTGGAAAGACCAATGCGTAAACAGAAGCCACTGAAGAATTCTCATATGAAAGCGCGCCAGTGGGATTAGGAAAATGGCTGCTGCCATGGAACCCAGAGTTTGAAGGATGTACCTGACTTGGAACTTTTTGCTCCGCATCAGAACCTGTACCTGCTGATGGATTACATCCACCCTTTCTAGTGGTAGCCTTGCAAACATATCCCTTGTGTCCAAGTCTGCTCCTATGTAACTGATAGACTGACAGGGCAACAAGGCAGATTTTTCGAAATTTATTGTAATGCCGAGCTGGGAGCAGATTGTGATTGTGTAGTCCCGTGCTTGTATGAGTTGATGCCTGGTGGTAGCAGTAAGGAGCCAGTCGTCTAGATACGGAAACACCTGGAGTCCTTGACGCCTCAGGTGAGCTGTGACCACTGCCATACATTTGGTGAACACCCTGGGGGCTGTGGTGAGACCAAAGAGCAGAGCTCTGAACTGATTATGACGGGCCCCTAGCCGGAAGCGAAGATATCTCCTGGAGTGCCTGTCCATCTTTATATGGTAGTATGTGTCCTGAAGATCTATCGAGCACATCCAATTGTCCTGACCCAGAAAGGGTAGAATGGACTGTAGCGTGACCATCCAAAACTTTGTTCTTTGCACCGACCTGTTTAGTCTGCTGAGATCCAGAATCGGTCTCCAGTCCCCTGTCTTTTTTGGTACTAAAAAGAACCTTGAGTAAGTTCCGGATCTGTGCTGGTCTGCCGGGACTTCCTGGAGGACTCTTTTTTTCTGGCAGTTTTGAAACTTCTATTACTGCTTGCTCCTTCAGATTGGGTGGAACATCTGGAAGGGTCTTCCTTGACTGTAAAGGGGGTTGATGGAAGGGAATTTTGTAACCTCAGGATAAAACGGACCGTACCCATCTGTCTTGTGTTAAACTTTGCCAGGCTTTTGGGTACAGTGAAAGTCTTCCCCCGACTGCCTCCAGAATTGAGCAGCCGGGCAACCCTTCAGGGATGCTGGAAGGGCTTATCAGAGAAGGATTCTCTGTTGCCCTGGTTCTGCTGACCCCCTGTGCCATGAGGGCAGTGTCTATTATTATTGTTTCCCCCTCTGCCTCTGGAGGAAAAATCACTACGTGTGTCAGGCAAGGCTCCCTGAGATATACGGAACCACATCTTCCCACTCTTCTGACCTTTGGGATAAGGTCTAGAGGGAGTGGAAAAACTGACTCCCACGGCAGAGAGAGTCTTGCCTTCTTGCTCACACCTAGTCAAAGTGTCTTTCACCTGTGGTCCAAAAAGAAAGGAACCAAAGGGAGTGTTGGTGAAGGACGCTCGAAAGGGTTCCGCAAAGTTACACAGCCGCATCCACACATGCCTCCTAAGGGCCACCCTGGTACCTGCGGTTCTACTCGCCCCATCGGCTGCATAAAAAATGAGCCTCATGGAGGAGTTAACAACAGAATTAAGCGTTGCTAGCTGGGAAGCTACCTTGGCTTGTGCTCCCTAGCTGTTGGATCTAGGAGGGTATCTCCCGAGCTTTTTAAGGAGATCCCTTTGAAGTCAGGTAAAATGACATGGGTAGTTCAGTGACATCATAAAGAAGGTCGCTGAAGCGAACATTTGCTTCCCGTATCTGTCCATCATCCTAGACTTCTTGTTAAGGGGATGGACAGATGAAGAGGTCTCCACTAACTCTTTTTTTTGTGGCTGCTGCTATCATCATAGCATCAACAGGGACACCTTTTGAAAGGAACTGCTTATCCTGGGGTGCTGTAATAAATTTACTAGGTCTCCTCAGAGTTGGTTCCACTCTATCCGGAGCTGACCAAGCCTTTCGAGCCACCACTGTCATAAGTGGATCGAAAGGCGGAGACACCCAGGAGGTGGAAGGTCGGGAACCGAAGGCATTCAGAAATATAGACTCATCCTCAGAAGGGGCTAGGGGATTCCAGTTCCCCCTCTGCTTAAGCATTTCTAGGATGTCCAAGAAGGAAAAAATCTTCAGAGGGGGATCTCGAGGACCCTTCCGAATCATCTAAGTCTGTATCAGAAGTGACAGACTCGGGGGAGTCAATGTGCTTCCTCTTACACTTTTTCTTCCGAGGGGGCTCTTCTGAGTGATCAGGAGAGGCCTCTGAAGAGGAGGAAACACCCAATAGGGTATCCAAGAGCATCGGTTCCCTATGCTTAGGGTCGGGAGGAGGAGCAGAGGTTGCCACAGGCACTACAGGGGACTGAGCCGGTGGGGCTGATAGTGGAGCTGACTCAGGGGACAGCACACTCTGCATGACATCGAAGGTGTCCCTGCCACGATGCAGAGAAAGCTCCAGTTCCGAAGAAATAGGAATCTTTCTCCGCACCAAGGGGGACGGCTCCAAGGCCGATGTTGGAGCAGTGCTCACTGCGCCGAAACTCTGAGAGGGGGAACGGGGTTGGACAAGGGTCCGATGCCACTCGCCCCCTTGGAGCCGACGAGGGAGCCCCGGCACCCAGATCCCTCAATGGAAGGTACCCACAGAGGGAATCAGAGCAGACATCGGAACCGAAGGAGATAGAGTTATCGGAGCCGACAGTTCCACTACTCAAACCCCAATGAACACCGGCTCCGAACTCATTGGAGTCAGAGGAGGAACATCGAGAGAAGTGGAAAGAGTCAATACCTGTTGAGGAGGGCTGGACAACAATTTAGCTAGTGCCTGCAACTTCAGCAACCTACTGACCACTCTCTCCACATCATGATCCAACAGTCTAGAGGATCGAGAAGAGTGAGAGGATCGGTGACTACGCTCACTCTGAAGTAAAGGAGACCGAGGAGCCGAATGCACTGACTCTAGTGAAGGGGACCTCAGCCTCTTGTGTCTCCGCGATGGTTCCGAAGCCTCTGATGGAGCCGACGGGGAGATTGTTTTGTCGGTGCCAGCCGGCACCGATGTAGAATTAAGTCCTAAACCAAAGACGGCTCTGAACTTGGAGCCGACGGCTTAGTGGATTTAGGGGATTTCACTGGCTGCGAGCTCTTGGCCGGTGAATCCTGGGGTTTTAAAAGACCCTTAAGAATCAGCTTATTCTTACGGTCCTGCAGGACTCTTGGACTAAAGGCATGACAAATAAAACAAGAGTCCTGCAGGTGCACAGCGCCTAAACAATAGATGCAAGAAGTGTGCCCATCTGTCAGAGACATTTTCTGACAGCATGAGTCACACTTCTTGAACCCAGAAACCTTGGATTCCTTTGACATCCTTTACAGTAGAAAGAAACCAATTATGACAACAATAACAAGAAGCAATATACAGTCTACAAAAAACACACCTACTAGAAAGACTATAGTTAAAGGTTTTTTTTTTTTTTTTTGTTTTTTTAAAGCTAATAGGAAAGCCTCTAATTTAAATGGCTAGCCTATAAGAAAAAATCAGAAGGAAAGCCTCTAACTTAAACGGCTATCCTGACAAGAAGAGGAGGGGGGAGGGAGAACTCTCTAAGTTAAATGAGTTCTACAAAAAGAGGGATACTATAAGATAAACAGTTATCTATCACAGAAACAAACTATCGCTAATAATAAAAAACTAGAAAAGTTAAATTCTAGTGAAAAAGTTACACAAAAAACTCTATAAAAGCCTGAGCCAGAAAAAAGACACCTCGTAGCTGAAGCAGCAAATGAGATCTGGGTAGCTATCACTAGGCATTATGGGATAAGGGGTAGCCTCGAGCCAGTAAACAGCTCTCAAGCTATTGAAGATGGCCGAGTCGGAGCAGAAGATCAGCTCCGATCACAAACAGCAAGAACGAAGGTGAGATAGACAACTTAACATTGTTTATTATATTAAAAAATCAACAATAAATGCTTTCATCCATTAATCTATGAACTTTTTCAGAAATCTCCTTCTAGTTAACTTAAAATTTAAATACCCATTCAAAACATTCAATTGATTCCTACAGACAACACCCACTTCCTGTGTCACTTCAGATAAAAAAAAATGCTAATTACAAAAAGTGCCTTAAAATACAACATATCAAAAAATTTTAAAGCCATTTAAATAAAAATTATCTGGAAATTATTTAAACAGCATTTAAAAAATTCTAATTTAAATAAATATTTCATTAACAAACAATTTATCCAAGTTTAAATATCAGAAAAACGGTAGTTATAAATATAAAAACATAAAATATTGAACACATATTGAACTTCCTCGCCTAAAACACTGTTCCTAATCATCACCATATAAAATATATAATACTCACATTTCCCAAGGAAGGAAGTGATTTCTCAATATAATAAATGTTTGCAGTTATTATTGGTTTTATTAATATAAGAAACATTGGTAGTGTCGCAAGTTTTGGTTCCTTTGGGCCTTAGACTGTTGGACTTATCAAAGATAATGTCAGTGCATAGTGGCAGACCTCAAACTGTGATTTAAGCCTATGGTCAATAGCAGTAGTAAAATGGCAAGGGTGACCTGTGTGAAAGGCAGCATTTGGAATAGTAATTGCCCGCAGATGACTGGGGGAAGGAGGGAGAAAGAAATGTCTGACTACATCAACATGGAGATAAAGGTATCATGTAACAGCAAGTCTATCACTTCACTGTGCTAGCTTCTTTAAGTATGACTTTTGCTGAATTACTATGTGGGTAGACTTCCAAGCAGTTCTGTAACCCTACAAGGACGGATTAAGTAGCATGCCTTACAAGACTCGGGTGCCCACTAAAACTTGGAGGACCATAACTGCAATCCTTAGAACAGCAATAACTTAAGTAATGAATAGTGGAGACAGACAAACTCAGAACTGCAATATCCATGATCTCAGATTCAGACTATATAATTAACAGGGATGTGAGTTGCAAAGACAAAGCCCCCTTAATGTATTACAGTGTGGATCACAATTCACAGTTTTTGTCAGAATCACAGTTTAATTTTCAAAATGTTTTGCCTCACAGTATTAGGTCTCACAGTTCCAATAAAAAACTGCAAGACTACTGTGGCAAATCAGCCCGGGTCCTAATGTGACACTACAGTTTGTAAACTTTGGCAAAAATTAGCTAGTGGCCCATGTAGCCACATAAATATTTTGAATAGAAATCTCCTTGAAAAAACAGACTTGGAAGATGATGACCTGGTGAACATCTTGACCTTCCTTGAGAACATTTTGCTACAGAAGAACGGTATAGCATTAGCTAACCACTGGATGAGATCTGTTGGATAACTTCTACATGTTTACTCTTAGGATTGTAATACTGCAGGTATTGGTCAACATGCATAATATGTAAAAACCTTGTCTCTCTCTTGTTCTAGTTGATGGCAATAAGGAGATCAATGGCCTGTGTAAAAGCCAATCTGACAACGTCAGGCATTATGGACACTTATCCTTGTGAAAGATTGTGCAAGACTCCATACTCAGACCTTTATGTAGAGATGGTTACCATAAAAAGGGGGGGTCTTCCAGTACAGGAACTTTACCCTGATTTCCCTGCTGTCTCATATGGGAGGAAAGTAATTTTTCCATGATATAATTAAAGTCACAGTGTAAAGTGGGGTTGAGGGTGGAATATCTGACGTGAAATGTGTTCATTTTGCTGGGGAAGACATAGAGGGATCAATGCAAATTGTATTTGCAGACAAGTATACTCTGCCTGACATTTAGGTTAGACTCTTCTCAAATAATATGGAGAGATGTTTCAAAAGGAGGGAACTAGAATCCATGTATACAAGGCACTTTTGATGGAGTACCAAGTTGACAATGTTTCACATGGAGAGTTAGGAGGCATGGGAGAAGTACAATTAACCTTTATCAAAACTAAGAGGAAATCAAATGTCAAGAAATCAATCAATAAATAATCTGTGATCATGAAGCAAGTGTAAATGCTCAAGTCTGAAGGATTATAGATTTGGGTACTTACATCTCTTTTCCTTTCCACAATCCTCCCAGTGGGTGAAAGGACTAACAACCATCCCTGCATTCTCTTCATTTACCATTATCATGGCTGCATGACTAGTTTGGAGTCAGAGGGAAAGAATAAACTATGTTCTTGCACCAGTCCTGTACCAATGCATTCTGGGCACATGAAAAGTAATGCCTAATTTGAAGGAGGCCCTGTGAGGCAGTTGAAAAGATGTACAAGACTGGCTCAAAGTCGAGTAAAATACAAGAAGGTTCTTCTGTTTAACATCCCATTTGTAGTTCAGCTATCATAACCCGCTGAGAAGTTCTGCCTGTGTTTTAAGAAAATGGATTAAGAGCTTGCCATATATATACACACACACATATATATATATATATATATACACACACACATATATATATATATATAACAACCCTAGAAAAATGGTACACAAGTGCTGAAGCAGGTTTTACTTGAAATGAAATCACTATAAATAACAGTTGGTATATGAAATAATTAAACAAACAGAATGTGATGTGCTGCTACTTCATACAGCTTTACTTTTGGACTACACAACAATACATAGGAAGCTAGGCCATATGATTCATATACTGGTAAATGAATAGTAGTAAAGGCACCATTCAAATGTGTTGCAGCCCCTTTTTAATGAACCCATATAAATTACTTTTTTTGTATAGATTTTTATCTGAAACAAACTTTCAAAATTTTACAGTGTTATATAATAATTTATATTAGAAACTCATTTATACTTTCTCCTTTTGCGCTGCTTTCATCTGTTTTTCTTTGATTAGCTGCATTTAGCTGCATTCTATTTAAAAACAGCACATCTCAAACATCCTGAGATACGGCACAAGCTCTTCTGTGGTCTAAGAAGCTTAATTTAATTGGAATCTCATATCTAGATGACTGTTCTATAGTTAAAGTTGATGTTCTCTCTGACTTTCTTTCATTTTTATTTTGTTTTCATTATAAACATATGCAAATGTACATATAACAAATACAATAAAACAATAGCAAAACTATTTACAATATTTACATTCATCCATGGTGGTGGTGCTGCGGTAGCGTTGTCGCCTCATAGCAAGACGTTGTCCCGTTTGATTCTCAGCTAGAGCGTCTTCTGTGTGGAGGCATATGTGAACGGGGCGTGCCTTCGTTGAAGGTTGTGCGTCAGGGCTGGTAACCCGGTACGTAAAAATCCACTACCAATCATTAGCGGACCGGAGTTCCGCTGTGGCAACCCCTAACCGGGAAAAGCCGAAAGACACAAACAAACATTCATCCATGGTAAACAATAATTTTATCCACGAGAAGTTATCAGTATTTGTTCAAAAGGTTTTGCAATTTTTGCCATGCTTTTTTTTATGAGTAATATTATGAGTTCTATAACAAATGGTTTGCAATTCTTTTTACAAACAACTTTTGCTAAATTAATAAAATCTTTAAACATTAAATCTTGTTTACTTTTCCATTTCAAAGTAATAACTGAATCTGAGAATTAGGTATTACATTAGGTATAGGAACAATGAATAGGATTAGTGAGTTAGAAATATGACAGTTATCAGACCACAAAGCATTTACAAAATATCTGAAAGTCTTTCCAGTATTGAACAACTTTTCTACATTCAATGAACATGAGAACCCAAGTCGGCCTCTAGTAATTCATCACATTTCCAACATTTACTTTCAATGTTTTTGAGTACAAGATTTATTTTATGTGGAATACAGAAACTCCTATGCATAAATTTCCATGTGTACAATCTCCAGTATAATGAAGTACCATATCTAGAATTAAATACTTTTTTGGATTTATCAAATATTTGTTCTCTATTAATCTTTACATAGTAATTCCAAAAATCTGAGTCAAACTTTAGAGTGTCTTCTCCTAGTATCTTATAGATAGGTGAGATACTTAATTTTTGATTATCTGTCTTTGCAAGACACCTAATAAAAAGCCGGATCAAACTAGGTATAGATTCCGTCTCTAGGTTGATTGATACTCTCATTTTGTTTTCTATAAACTGCTGTAATGAGTGTATTAAACCAACTGTCTTGACTATTATCAAAACTACATAAGAGAGTTTAATGGCTATTAATACTCATTTTCAATAAACTGATGCCAGAATATCAAGTTATTTTCCTTTCATTTTTGCATCGCATTGATGTTGAAAGAATCAAGACAATCAGGGGAGTATGCTATAAGGAATACAAGTAATAGAAATTGTTAAAAATGTTATAATTACAATCAGTTATATTTTTAAGTTATTAAATATTTGATTAATGCCATAAAAAATGATCAAACTTCTTATTAAACAAAATTCAAATAAAAGCTAATGAACTCTACTTATTTCATATTGTTTCTTAAATTGATTTTCTATAGTCTTGACATCAGTTATATGACTCTCATGTATTATTTTCCAGCCAGATATATAGGTAGGTGTGATCCAATGTAACATTACATTAATTATAACTGATTTGGAATAAAGATCTAAGCTAGGGAATGCTATCCCATTACTGTTCCAAGCTCTCATGTGCCATTTATATGCAATCCTAGGTTTTAAGGGGAACCATAAAATTTTAAGTAGCATGGAATCTAATTTTTTTAAATAGTTTTTGGGAGAGGGTAGTATCAATGACTGTAGATACAACAAAATTTTGGGTAAGATTATCATTTTAATTAAAGAGAGCCTATCCTCCATTGTGAAGAACATTTTATTCCATCTTTTGATTAGTTGATTAATGGGGGTTATTAAATTATTAAAGTTTAGTTTAACAGACTCGTTCCATGTACTCTTTATACTGACACCCAAATATTATAATACATCATTCTCCCAATTAAACAAGCTATTCTCTCTTAGGTTTTTGTTGATCTTTTTGTTAATTAGTAATATTTTGGATTTATTATGATTAAATTTAAGCCCTGAAATTCATTCAAACTTGCTTAAGGTATTTATAACATCTTGCAAAGAACCATCAATTATTACCCAACGTTAACAACATATCAGCAACAAATACCTGTATCTTAGGACAATAGTCCTTATTAATTTGAAGGTCTCTCATATTTTGCTTGTTTCTGATATATGCAGCAAAAGGTTCTATTGAAAGAGCAAACAATACTGGTGACAAAGGACAACCTTGCCAAGTTCCCTTGATGATTTCTAGTAGTGAGGATAGACATGATCAGATTTTCACATAAGCTTGTGTCCCACTATAAATTTTCATTAATAAGTTCACAAAATCTGAGGAGAAATCAAAACCAATCAGAATTCTTTGTAGCCAAGACCAACTAATAAAATCAAAAGCTTTTTCTATGTCGAGGCTGATAATAGCTGTTTTTTGTATTTGCATGCTATGTCTATTAATTAATAGTAATTTAATAATATCTTGCACTTTTCAATGAAGAATGAACCCTATCTGATCATTATGTATTACATTTATTTTCTTTATCCTATTAGCTAATATTGTCATGAAAAATTTATAATCATTGTTTAGTAATGAGATTGGCCTATATGACTCACAAGATTTGGGGTCCTTACCTTGTTTTAATATGGGGGAAATAACTGAGCATTTCCACAATGGGGTGTTATACATTTTTGCTTAACCATAATAAAGGCACTCATCATTTTCTTTATTATATATTCAGGAAAAATTTTATATAGTTCAGGAATTATTCCATCCAGTCCTAGATCTTTATTATCTTTCAAAATGTTTTATTTGCTCTTTCACTTCTTTTAGTGTTGTTTATTTAATATGGTATTTTGTTGCATTGACACCTTAGTAGTTATATTTTCTTGAATAAAAGTATTTATTACATTATCTGTCTCCAAAAAAGTGGTGTATTATTTATATCTTTATAATAGTTCTTGAACACTTTTAATATGCCCATTAAGTTAAATGTACTGAACCATCACTTTTATATTTAATCTCATTAATAAGATTCTGGTTGTTTATTCTTTTGGATCTTACCACTATTTTATGTAGATATTTGGGATTTACAGCATAAGATTGTAATTTCAATTATTCCAGGTTTATGGCTACCTTATGATTCAGAAGTATTTTTGATTTAACTTAGTAATTTTGTTATGTGTTACTCTATTTGGTTCTGCGTCCATTTTTATCTTGTCTATGTTTTTTTGTAAGTCTAAAAGCACTTTGTCCACTCTCTCCTTTTTTAAGGTACCAAGATTTTATTCTACCATGCATATAAACTTTAAAGGTGTCCCATAGTATATTATCAGTCACTTCACCATTATCATTTGTTTCCATAAACATGTCTATTTCTTTCATTATCCATTCCCTAAAGTATTTTAACTTGGATATGTAAGCAGGAATTCTCTGTAGAAATCTTAAATCATCTGTGTGTGTAGTTAATGTAAAGTTGATAGCATTATGGTCCGAAAGTGGACAAGTCATTATAAATACGTCACTTATTTTAGAGTGTGTGTGTATGTATAAATATATATATATATATATATATATATATATATATATATATATATATATATATATATATATTTGTTACAAAGACCTTATCAATGTTTGTTTGTGTACCAAACCGATATGAATAGTGAGTATAAAATAATGAATAATGTTCTCTTAGACCAAGTATATCTTTAAGGTTCATATGGTGTCTAAAGTCATTTAATTTCTTGGCTTGAGATGTTAGCTTTATTTTACCATTTTTAGAAGTATCATTGCCTGATAATAGACAGTTAAAATCACCTGTTGCTATAATTTCCCTTTTGCATTTAAAGTAATCGGGTCCACATATTTGTCAACATATTTAGTATTCAGTCCTGGTACCCAGTATGTATTAATCAAAGTATACTGCTTCCTATTGCTTTCCAAAATAACCATGCTTAGCATCCCATATTTATCTGAAATTGTATCTATGATACTTGGCATAGAACAGTGTCCCTTCTCTTAGTCTTAAAACACAAATCAGTCAAAATAGTAATAACCATTGAATGAGTATTTTTGTAGATCTTTTTTTAATAGATGGGTTTCCTGTAAAAAGATGATCTGGGCTTTATGCATTTTGACATATTTAAGCAAACCAGCTCTTTTGACATTATTGTTCAAACCATTAGTATTTTAATGATAAACATTTATAAGCCATTGACTATAATGTGTATGTTATTACTAACTGAAAAGCCTTTCTTCTGTGTTGACCTAAAATCTACTGAAAACTTACTTATCACGGATGCATAACGTGTATTAAGCACTACTTTCAAAAACCCAAAACTATTTACAAACATATACATGAAACAAAGTTTCTGGTTTGGTTAAAAACTTAACTAAACCATCCATCCACCACCTCTCCAATACCAAAAGACACAAATTATCCATCTCTAATTAGAATATAGTATAAAAAAACGCAAAGAAAAGCATTATGAAAGCAACTAAATAAATTTGAATCCATGAAATATACATTCGAATGAGATTGCCCAAATATATCTGAAGCTATATGAATATGTCACATATAATAGCACCTCTGATACATAGATATGCCAGAAATACACATCACATCAATATGTATAAACATCAGAAGCTGAAGGTTAAGAAGATTGTCAATATTTCCAAGACTTTTCAAGAAACATCAGATGATTTAACCATTTTGTCAGTCATCTAACATTTTTCATGTAAGGATCTGTTGGGGGGGGATATATATATATATATATATATATATATATAGATATATAGATATATATAGATATATATGGTTCCCTATCACATGGTCGACAGGCCATATGATCGACACTCATTTGGTCGACAAGCAGTTTTATGTGGGGGGCTTTGCCCCCCACCCCCCTAACTATATATATCAACTCCAGGGTCGCACAACATTGGGGAGGGGGGCAAATTTGCCTGTCGACCAAACGAGTGTCGATCAAATGGCTTGTCAACCATCTCAGGTAGACCCATATATATATATATATATATATATATATATATAAACACACTTATTACTACATAACTATTATATTTTACAATTATACACATTACTCAAAGTATTAATATCTATGTTGATTGTCTTTCATTAGGAAGGGGGGGAGAGAAAAAAAGGGGGGCCTCACAACCCTCTGTTTAGTTACTAAAGGCTTAGTTATGTAACACAAGTCTCATGTTAATATACATGAGTTTTCTAATGCAGCTCCTAGTTTACCTGATGTCATTTAGTTACTAATAATGTCACTGAATCTGCAGAATGTATGCATCTATAAGAGAAGATAGGCATTTTTAAAGGAGTTAAACACTTTTTATCATAACTAATTATTTCCCATTTAAAGTATCCAAGTGAAGGATAACAGAATTTCAAGAGATAAGAATTCTAAGTACAATCATTTAACAAGTTCAAAAGGTCAAATTATCATCAGTGTTGCTTCCTCAAGCTGCAGCTTCATAAACTTGTTAAAAAGCATCTAAATAGGCTCATGCACAGGCTACAGCAGTTGTCTCTAGTGAAGAGAGGAGCATTTCGGTGGGAAATTCAGATCTTGAAGCTTTTAGAGTTTACAAAAAAAAAAAAAAAAACACTCAAGCTGCCTTGTCAGTGCATGTCATGAATCTCCACAATGAGAATAGTCACACAGACCACAAGTTTCCTCACAAAACATCATGAAAAAAATTAACCCTTTCATATAAAAACAGCTATTTAGAAGTAACAGCTGCCTCAAATCAGAAATCATATAACATTTCAGTCATTTACCCACCAGTTAACCACACCAGAGAGAAAAGAAAAAAAGGACCCTATAGTTAGAAACACTAATCAGAAACACCTTGTTAGCCTCCACCACTGACCCACTAGAAAAAATGCACTTTGGTATTAAGTCAAATTATACTATTACTGAAGAATTAGAAGACACACATCATTTGTAGTTATTTAAAAGGGAAAAGTATGTAAAGTACTTATAATGGGGAATAGACAGAAAAGAACATTAGTAACAAAAAATAATAGGGAGAGAGAAAGAGAGAGAATGTTATTTAAATAGTCATCATCATCTTCTTTTGGCTGTTCCCGTTAGGGGCCGCCACAGCGGATCACCTATTTCCATTTCTTCCTGTCCTCTGTATCTTGCTCTGTCACACCAACCACCTGCATGTCCTCTCTTACCACATCCATAAACCTTATCATAGGCCTTCTTCTTTTCCTGTTACCTGGTAGCTTCATCCTTAGCATCTTTTCCCCAATATACTCCACATCCCTCTTCAGCACATCCAAATCAACGTAATCTTGCGCCTCTGGCTTTAAATACTCAGTACCATATGTAATTAGAAGTAGATATACAAAGGAAAAGAGAAAGTTAAAAATAAAGAAGATTCACATTACCTTATAGCATAGAGACTTTCCACAAATATATTATGATTCATAAAACAAAGCATTTAAAATTAGAAGGAATTTATTCATTTGTCCTGTAGTTTCTTAGTTTTGTTTGCTCCTTCCTTCACAGACCATCCATTTTTTGTTGCCTGTCTCTTCAAACTCTGGGATGACCATTCCATTTCTTCGATGTTGAATGGTATTTTCTTCTTTTAGATAAATTCTACTGCTTCTTGTAGGGAACCAAAGATCTTCACTCCTTCTGGCAAGGTGATTTTTATTCTTGAGGAAAAGGAATTTGAGATTTAATATTGGCTTTTTTCAAGGACTTGGAGGAACACACTACTTTCTTCTGGATATGAGGTGTATTCATTGTCAAAACAAATAACTTTCTCACCCATATTGATAAGGGAAATTAGTCCAAGCTGATTTCAGCACCAAGTCCTTTTCTTGCGAGGAAAGAAATATAACTATTATAGACCTGGGGTTAGATGAACTCAGAGATGAAGCTGGATTTGCCTGGGACCGATGAGCCTTCTCATTTCCAAGAGAGAGGGATTCAGGCATGTTTAGTGCTGATTAAAACCACTTGGAGGAAGTGACTCATGTTAGCACCCTCCTCCTTCTCAGGAATTCCATATATTCTTATGTTATTCCTCCTTGGTCTACTTTCAAGGTCTTCCAGTTTCTCAATCAGCCTGGTTTTGTTTTAGAAGAAATTCTTTGTAATGTTCATTTTCTGTCACTCTAGTATCTAGTCAGTTACTGTTTCCTCTAAGACAAGAATATGTTCAGATTGTTTTTTTTACTATTCCATTTGAAAGTTCCAGTTGTTTACTGCATTCTACTTTGATAATATCCATTTTGTTTTCCAATCTGTCCATTTTAGTGACAGTTCTTGGATGTTTGTTATTATAATATGTAGTTCTTTCTTCACTGCACTCTCCTGGTGTGGGGTTCTTCGAGTTGCTCATGTTAAGATCTCCAGTAGAAACCTTCTTGACAGAAATAATTAAAAAAAATCTCGACTAAATATTAATTTTTAAAAAATAACGAAGAGTCTATGTTAATCTAACTTTTAGTATAAGGAAAACTGCAAGGTTACACTCACCAACACTCCTGTGCTTCCAAATAGTTAAAGAGAAAATATATAAAATGCAAGCGTGGTAGCACAGTATGCGTAGAGCGTATCAATCAACAGCAGTCTGTATAACACACAAATACACTAATACGCTAGCTGCGTACAGATAGAGTTACCAGTTAGTCAGTATCACCGTAAAAAGCAAAAGTATACCAAGTACTGTATCAGGCTTCCGTGGAACAATGGCTTGAAAACTCTTCAGCACCTCAAGCGTTCAACGGGACATATCCAAAGTCGTATAACAAAGAAAGCAGGTAAATGCAATGCAGGCTTGTTATTCAACGCCAGTATGCGAGTCAGTGCATACAAAAATAAGCTATCTGCTTGTAGATGGAGTCAACAGTTAATTCAAATAAAGTACCTGATTCAAGAGCAAAACTTCAGAGGAACAATAGCTTGGAAACCTTCAATGACAAACCAAGCGTTCAACAGAGTATATCCAAGGTAGTTTATTCATATAAAAATCGGCAAGCGCTTTCAACTAGGTCTTCATCAGGCCGTTAAACAATTTAGACTGACAAAGCACTCATATTTATAACAAAACATCACAGTAGCAACAATGTCATTTCCTGTTAAAATTTTAAACTGACAGAGCATCACAGTAATGGAAATGCCATTTCCTGTTACTACTAATTCAAAGTCTAAAAACATTTTAAATAGAAAATATATATATAAAAGGTATATATAAAAAGATATGTAGTGATAGCTGCACGCAAAAGCTGACTGTATGTAGTTCCAAGACAAAACACTGTCATTGTATAAAAAACATATAATTGCATACACAATAAAATAAAATTACTGCTAAGAAATGTATCTAATTTATTAAAATTATTGTTAGTGAAAACACTTATGCATTAGAAATCCATTCAAGGTGCCACAATAAATAAAAAACTACTAATATTTGTATCATGGTGTAAACTCTCATGAAGTCAGAAATTTACCATCAAACATTATCACTAAAATATATATATGAAAAGCATATATATATATTAATTTATACATCTAGTAGGAGATATCTAATATGTTAAAAATATTATTATTAAGAACAATTCAACCCACCACAGTAGATGGAAACAAACTAACATTGATGTCATGATGTAAAAGTCTCAAGAAGTCAGAAATTTACCACCAAAAAGTGTCACTGAATTATATATAAAAATGTGTAAAATGATCCACATATCTATGAGGTCATTCCCTACACTAAGTACATATATATAAAGATATATATATAAAAATATATATGTAAAAGGCCTCATAAACACTGACACTATATACACTAATGATACATCCACACAATGTGCAATAATATAGGTTAAAAATACCATAAATTGTTGTGACATGACATCATTATATAGTAATATAATGTTACCATAGATAACCTGCTACATAATAGGATGGCAGTACATAGCAACCCAAATATTCACAAATAGCTGCGTCATTTATAAATTGTGAGTGATGAAAAATACTCACTATTTTTGTATTTATATTTTATTTAAGTTTCCTGGCTTTAAGTATGGGTTTAATAGAGACCCTATCATTAATGCCAGGGCTGCGATCAGCTCTAAACCTAATAATCCATTTGGCTTCCATTTGTTCAGTAAGATTACTCAAGTCCCCTCTCCTTATCCCCGGTTTGTTCACATAGATAACTTGGAATAGAAACTTATGTTCTATAGATGTGTTATTTACATGTTTAGAGAGGGCATTGGATGTGCAGGATATCCTAATCTTATATATATATGTTCTCTAATCCTCTCTTTAAACTTACGGTCAGTCTTGCCCACATAAAATGTTGGGCAAGATTGACATGTAGCCAGGTACACGACATGTTTAGAGTTGCATGTTGCTGACATGGTGAATGTAAAAAGCTGCCCTGTGACAGGATGTGTAAAAGTATTACATTCTTTCACATATTTACATTGGTTACATTTCTGACACTTTCTAGTAGCCCCATCTAGACTATCTGACATTATATTTCCAACTCTTTTCGGACCACAGAGCATCCTATGCAGATTCAATTTGTTTCTATAAGAAAACTTGGGGGCCTCATCTATTATACTAGAAATCATAGGGTCTGTTAGTAGGACATCCCAATGTTTCCTGTAAATATCCTTGATACTATTGATGTCTTGTGTATAATGTAGAGGGATTCTGATATTATTACTAGCTTGTACTGTTCCTGAGATAGCTGACTCATCACTTTGTTTACCAAAATAGGGCTGAGCTCTACCCTCTCTAAGCCTATCTATTCCAGAGAAATTCTCCTCAATCTCTTCATTAGGTGTAGCATCTACTGGTAAACTTAGTTCTAAGTCCTTCCATCTCTCTAAGGAACCCAACATCATCAGAATTAAGCCTCGATGCCGCATGGCTTGGCTCTTTAAAATATTTTTGAAAATATGTTTAGGATGCATACTACTACGATGTAGCAAACTATTTCTGTAGCACTCCTTCCTGTATACTCCAGTATTCAAATTACCATCAGGTAATTTCTCTATGTATACATCCAAATACGGAATAATGTCTCTAGATTTCACCATGGAGAAATTCAAGTAGTCAGTCTCATTATTCATCCTCCTATATAAATCATTCAATTCTTCATTTCCCTTCCATATTACAAAGAGGTCATCTACAAACCGGGTATAACATCCCATCTTGTTCTGAAATTCAGCCATCCGAAAGAGTGAAGTATCTTCCCAGTCAGCCATAATTAAGTTGGCGTAGCTGTTCGCACAAGATGTGCCCATGACTACGCCATCTTTTTGTATGTATATCATGCCATCAAAGGTAAAGATGTTATTTGTGAGAACTATCTCCATTAGTTCACATAAGACACCAATCCTGCTCGTAGAGGACCCCGTCCCCTGTCAATCTCCTTTTTAGCCTAATTAATCCGTCTTTGTTTGGTATTACTGTGAACAGGGATTGTACATCAAAAGTTACTAGAATGCTTTCTTGCCAATCATTCACTACAGTTGTCTGTTCATATAATTTAATAAGGAATTGTTTGGTATCTTTTAATATATGTTCGTATTTGTCCACTATAGGTCTTAGTATTGATTCCAGATATAGGGATATAGGTTCAGTTATCCACCCTTTCCCAGCCACTATAGGCCTCATTGGTGGTTTAGTTCCATCCTTATGTATTTTTGGAATTCCTTGTATAATTGGAATGGTGGGGTATTCAACAAGTAAATATCTAAATAACTCTTCATTAATTCTCTCTTCATCTAGCATCTTGCTCAACCTAGATGCTACCTCAGTTATTATTCTATCTACTCTATTGGTATTAATCCTTTCATAGAATTTATTATCACTGAGCATCAACAGCATCTGGTCTTTATAGAATTCCATATCCATGACCACTAACGGGCCTCCTTTGTCTGCTGGTATCATAATGTTTTATCATTTTATGTGACCTAAGTGCTGTCCTTTGTCTTGGTCTTAAATTACCAGACCATCTCTTCTTACCATTTCTAATCTCATTCTCATTACAACTCCTGTTCAACCAATTGTGAGTATGCCTCTATCAACGCATGGTTATTAGGTACATATGTACTGGGTTTCCTGAAGGGTGTGGAAATACTCCCGTACTATTAAAATCAACCTTCAGTTGTAATTCCATTACAAAAGTCTCAAATCAATCACATTATCAGTGATGTTACTCCTCGTGGAGGAATAAGCGTTAGACCTTTTTCTAATACACTAAGTTCATCTTCAGTAAGTTCTTTAGTTGATAAATTCCACACTAGGGATTCTTGTTCCCCTGCCAAATCTTTTTTAGTGTAGGTCCTACTTGTACCTGCTCTGCTGGTCTTTTCCTCTGTCTTCCCCTGCTTACAGAGCGTCCCTTGATGCCTCCCCCTCCCCCTCTCCATTGATTGGCGATCGGGAAAGGGGTATGTTTACTACCTATTTCACTTACTACATGTGCATCAACTATGTTGGTATTCTCCCCACTTTTATCTCTAATGATGTTGCTACTGTTGATGGTTTCCACATGTTCACAGATCTCCATTCTCGTATTAGCTTCTTCGAAAATAGAAATGTTGTGAATGTTACTAATGGGTGATGCACAAGTATCATGGTGCACTATTGCTGTGGTCACTACATTTCTGTTACTTATATCTATCTGGTTATCCATATTCTTAGTAACAGTATCATTTTTATTAAAGCTCACAATACTTGGAATGCACTCATCACCAATCTTGTCTTTATTGTCATTCCTCCCCAACATACATTCATTCTTTTCTAAGCTATTGCCTTGGGTTTTCTTCGACATGGGGTTGTCACTATCTACCCTGGGCCAGGTGAAGACATTCCCCCTAGCAAAATCGGTGATATCCCTTCTCATTTTATCTTTCTTCTGCTGTAGCAGTTTTCTCTCAAAAAGAAAAACATTATCCAACATTCTATCCATGTAAGTTTCTGCAACATGCTTAGAGTATAAGTCAAATACACATTTCTGTTGCTTACATATTTTCTCCTTCAATGCAGTTTCTGTAGGTAAAAAATAACTATTAAGTAGTTCCATATATTTAAAACTTGTCACTAACAATAATTTTAATAAATTAGATACATTTCTTAGCAGTAATTTTATTTTATTGTGTATGAACAGACAACTGTAGTGAATGATGGGCAAGAAAGCATTCTAGTAACTTTTGATGTACAATCCCTGTTCACAGTAATACCAAACAAAGACGGATTAATTAGGCTAAAAAGGAGATTGACAGGGGACGGGGTCCTCTCTACGAGCAGGATTGGTGTCTTATGTGAACTAATGGAGATAGTTCTCACAAATAACATCTTTACCTTTGATGGCATGATATACATACAAAAAGATGGCGTAGCCATGGGCACATCTTGTGCGAACAGCTACGCCAACTTACTTATGGCTGACTGGGAAGATACTTCACTCTTTCGGATGGCTGAATTTCAGAACAAGATGGGATGTTATACCCGGTTTGTAGATGACCTCTTTCTAATATGGAAGGAAATGAAGAAGAATTGAATGATTTATATAGGAGGATGAATAATGAGACTGACTACTTGAATTTCTCCATGGTGAAATCTAGAGACATTATTCCGTATTTGGATGTATACATAGAGAAATTACCTGATGGTAATTTGAATACTGGAGTATACAGGAAGGAGTGCTACAGAAATAGTTTGCTACATCGTAGTAGTATGCATCCTAAACATATTTTCAAAATATTTTAAAGAGCCAAGCCATGCGGGCATCGAGGCTTAATTCTGATGATGTTGGGTTCCTTAGAGAGATGGAAGGACTTAGAACTAAGTTTACCAGTAGATGCTACGAATGAAGAGATTGAGGAGAATTTCTCTGGAATAGATAGGCTTAGAGAGGGTAGAGCTCAGCCCTATTTTGGTAAACAAAGTGATGAGTCAGCTATCTCAGGAACAGTACAAGCTAGTAATAATATCAGATACATTATACACAAGACATCAATAATATCAAGGATATTTACAGGAAACATTGGGATGTCCTACTAACAGACCCTATGATTTCTAGTATAATAGATGAGGCCCCAAGTTTTCTTATAGAAACAAATTGAATCTGCATAGGATGCTCTGTGGTCCGAATAGAGTTGGAAATATAATGTCAGATAGTCTAGATGGGGCTACTAGAAAGTGTCAGAAATGTAACCAATGTAAATATGTGAAAGAATTTAATACTTTTACACATCCTGTCACAGGGCAGCTTTTTACATTCACCATGTCAGCAACATGCAACTCTAAACATGTCGTGTACCTGGCTACATGTCAATCTTGCCCAGCATTTTATGTGGGCAAGACTGACCGTAAGTTTAAAGAGTGGATTAGAGAACATATATATAAGATTAGGATATCCTGCACATCCAATGCCCTCTCTAAACATGTAAATAACACATCTATAGAACATAAGTTTCTATTCCAAGTCATCTATGTGAACAAACCGGGGATAAGGAGAGGGGACTTGAGTAATCTTACTCAACAAATGGAAGCCAAATGGATTATTAGGTTTAGAGCTGATCGCAGCCCTGGCATTAATGATAGGGTCTCTATTAAACCCATACTTAAAGCCAGTTAACTTAAATAAAATATAAATACAAAAATAGTGAGTATTTTTCATCACTCACAATTTATAAATGACGCAGCTATTTGTGAATATTTGGGTTGCTATGTACTGCCATCCTATTATGTAGCAGGTTATCTATGGTAACATTATATTACTATATAATGATGTCATGTCACAACAACTTATGGTATTTTTAACCTATATTATTGCACATTGTGTGGATGTATCATTAGTGTATATAGTGTCAGTGTTTATGAGGCCTTTTACATATATATTTTTTATATATATCTTTATATATATGTACTTAGTGTAGGCAATGACCTCATAGATATGTGGATCATTTTACACATTTTTTATATATAATTCAGTGACACTTTTTGGTGGTAAATTTCTGACTTCTTGAGACTTTTACATCATGACATCAATGTTAGTTCGTTTCCATCTACTGTGGTGGGTTGAATTGTTCTTAATAATAATATTTTTAACATATTAGATATCTCCTACTAGATGTATAAATTAATATATATATATGCTTTTCATATATATATTTTAGTGATAATGTTTGATGGTAAATTTCTGACTTCATGAGAGTTTACACCATGATACAAATATTAGTAGTTTTTTATTTATTGTGGCACCTTGAATGGATTTCTAATGCATAAGTGCTTTCACTAACAATAATTTTAATAAATTAGATAAATTTCTTAGCAGTAATTTTATTTTATTGTGTATGCAATTATATGTTTTTTATACAATGACAGTGTTTTGTCTTGGAACTACATACAGTCAGCTTTTATGCAACTATCACTACATATCTTTTTATATATACCTTTTTTATATATATTTTCTATTTAAAATGTTTTTAGACTTTGAATTAGTAGTAACAGGAAATGGCATTTCCATTACTGTGATGCTCTGTCAGTTTAAAATTTTAACAGGAAATGACATCGTTGCTACTGTGATGTTTTGTTATAAATATGAGTGCTTTGTCAGTCTAAATTGTTTAACGGCCTGATGAAGACCTAGTTGAAAGTGCTTGCCGATTTTTATATGAATAAACTACCTTGGATATACTCTGTTGAACGCTTGGTTTGTCATTGAAGGTTCCAAGCTATTGTTCCTCTGAAGTTTTGCTCTTGAATCAGGTACTTTATTTGAATTAACTGTTGACTCCATCTACAAGCAGATAGCTTATTTTTGTATGCACTGACTCGCATACTGGCGTTGAATAACAAGCCTGCATTGCATTTACCTGCTTTCTTTGTTATACGACTTTGGATATGTCCCGTTGAACGCTTGAGGTGCTGAAGAGTTTTCAAGCCATTGTTCCACGGAAGCCTGATACAGTACTTGGTATACTTTTGCTTTTTACGGTGATACTGACTAACTGGTAACTCTATCTGTACGCAGCTAGCGTCTTAGTGTATTTGTGTGTTATACAGACTGCTGTTGATTGATACGCTCTACGCATACTGTGCTACCACACCTGCATTTTATATAACTTTTAGTATACTTTTAGTTTGATTTTTCTAAAAATACAGCACATTTCCTGTCAGGATATTAAAATCTAAGTAGAGCTATGAATTTCTGCTGCTAACAGACTGGCATCTTGATCACGCCCCTTTTCCTGAACATTTCTGATAATACCTTAACAGACATCTCTCTGTATGACTCTCAAACTCTGAAGAATAATGGACAAACTTTAAGACATACATCTTGAACAGATATCTCCTACTTCTTCACAACTATGCCATCAGCAGTTTAACGCGAATGACCTTGGCTGCTCATATTTATTTAAATGACTAGTTCAGGTTGTTCCAAATCACTGGACTGCTGCTAAATTCTCAACTTATTTCCTTGCTTAAATCAGAAAGAGTTCCAGTCTGCTAACTGTAGGGAATTTCCTTTCTTGACTGATCCTATTTCATATTTTTAACTGATTTTGATTCAACAGTGTTGATCTTGACCAGAATTGGTATTTATTCAATGTGTGTGTATGGTTTTCCTTCCTCCTCCTCCTCTTTCCCTAAACAACATTGTAGTAGCTCTCATTCTTATCTCTCTCCTTTACACTCCACTTATAATACATTATACTTGCAATTGCTTCCATATGCTCTCTTGCTTGTCCTCCCCCCTCTCTTTTTCATACTTCACTTCCTCCAACACACAATTCTCAATTCTTTTTTCTCTTTCTTTCTCTCTCACTCAATATTTTCTTCAGTTTTTCAATTTCTCCAAGTATTTTGGGTTTCTAATACCATGATGAGAATGGACCCCATTCCCAAGTCAAAGTACGATTAAAGTTCATGAAATTAGTATTGTTTCACTCTGTTAGCCAAAAGGGCTCTTCGCAGCACCCGCAATGTGCCCAGCAATGATGACTCCTGCAATTCGTTTGGTGTTACATGAATTGGTAACATATCGAAATAAGATTGTAAATTCTTTTTTATAAGACCAGTTGCTCCTATTACTATTGGAACTGTCTGGGTATCTTTCTTCCCACATGGCTCTCATTTCTGCCTGCAGATCCAGGTATTTTATGACTTTCTCTCTCAGTACGCAAGACACTGTAGCCACTAGGTGTGGTGATTTCAGTGATCAATGCTACTTTTGTCTTCTTTTCTTGGACCACTTTATCTGGTTTTCTAGCATCTATCTTTTGAAACGTTGGTATTGGGTGATCCCATGTGATATAAGCTTAATCATTTTCTATGATTCTTTGTGGCTCATGTTTCCAGTGTTTTTCAGCCACTTCGATACCATAATGTTTGCACAATCTCCAGTGTAACAGTCTCGCTATATAATTATGGCTTTCAGTATACTGTCCCTCTGCCATTAGTGCATCACAACCAGCAAAAAGGTGTGTGACTATTTCCAATTCGGTTTTACAAAGCCTACATATGTCTGTTTCTACCACATGTTCAATGAACTTTGTAAACCAGCGTGTGCGTAGCCTACTATCTTGGGCTGCCAAGATTAACCTTTCATTTCTTGATGTGAATTCACCTCTCCTTATCCATTTCTGCATTCATTCTTGATCAGCATGAGACTCTTCATAAGTTTTCTATACTTGCAACTATATTTATGTTTTTTCCACATTTCTTGGCTTCTCATCTGATCCTTCACCTTATATTCTTTCTTCTGTATTTTAGCACATTCAGTTGCTGCCTGATTTTTATCCACTTCTGGTATGACTTCCATTCCTGCTTGATACTGATATGCTTCTGCTAAATTAAGCAGATATGTCATCTTAGATTTATTCTCATGTTTCAAAACTTTCACTACATTTGGATCTTGTGAGGTCAGTAGATGTGTGAGGTGTCCCAAGATTGCAGATCTATACATGTAATCAATTTCAAGGAGGCCCATCCCGCCTTCAGAACGGTGAATATATAATCTTGGCATACACAGATTTTTATAAATCATTTGGTGAGCATGAAGCATCCTTCTTGTTTGAATATCCAATCTATCCAACACTTTTTGGGGCCAGTCAATCACTCCAAAACTATACGTTAGGAAGGAAGAGTAAATTGATTTATGACTTGGATCTTGTCCCTAGATGTCAATGCTGTTTTCAGGATTAATTTAAGATTTCTAAAGTACTCCTTACTGAGCTTTATTCACGTTTGTTCATGTTTTATTGCTGATCCTTCATCAATTCCCAAGTATTTATATACTCCCTTCTTGCTCAAGTTCTTTTATATCACATTCTTGTCCCAAACTGATGTTTTCCTGGTGCTGCAGTTTTGCTTTTTTTTAAAGGTTGCTTTTGCACATTTATCAAGACCACATGACATTCCAATATCATCTGAAAAAGTTTTGACAACCTGCAGCTAAATCATCAACAAAGAAAAGATGAGAAGTCATTTTCTAGAAGCCAAATTGTAGCCATGGCCTAAGCTGTTAAGTAAACATCTTAATGTATTAAGGGCAAGGCAGAATAGCAACGGGTGACAGTCACCCTGGAATATCTCGCTTTGAATTTTTATCCCTGGGATAATAATCTGTCCTTTATCATGGCTTAATTGCAAAGTGGTCTGCCACTGTTTCATGGTTACTGTAATGTAGTCAGTGTAGGGTGTATCATACATTTTTAAGTACTCTTTTATCCATGAATGTGGGATACTATTGTAGTCAATCCATGCCATTCCCCTTCTTACAGTTCTCTACTATAACTTTGTTTAACAACAAATGATCCTTTGTTTCATATGACTTTTTTTTATTGCCCTTTTTTTCTAATTCCCATAATTAAGTTTTCTTCTAAATGACTATAAACTCTGTCGGCGTCAATTCCCGTATATAGTTTATACGTCATTGGAAGACAAGTTATTGGTCTATAATTTTTAGGGTAGCTTGCAGGTTCGCTCTTAAGTAACAGCATTGTTTTCCCTGTTGTTAACCAGTGCGATGTGTGTTTGGGGTGCGCATATAAATAGTTCTTACTCATGGCTAACTCCTCGTGCAAAGAAGTTAATACTTTAAGCCAAATGTTAGGTACTATATCTGGGCCTGGGGTTTTCCAGTTAGAGGCTTTTCTCAACTTTGTTTCAATCTCTCTGGCTGTTATTTCATCCCATTTCATATTCTGTACCTTTAAACTTTTTATTCTTTCTTTTACTTCTATCCATTTAGCATCTTTGTTATGTTCCACAGGATCTTCATAGATACTTCTCCAAAATGTTTCTACTTCCTCTTTTTTTGGCAGTCTTTCAATTCCTTTTACCTTTTTACCCAAGTCTCTATAAAACTTTTTTTGGGTCATCAATAAATTGTTTATTTTGTGCTTTTCCCTTATATTTATATTCATATTTTTTAAGTCTTTCTGCCTGTTTTGAAATGTTTAGTTTGTCATCTCTAATAGTGCATAATAGATCCTGGTCTGTTCTAATACTGTGCATTGCTTTTATCACAGCTATCTTTCTTAATATTTTTGTTTATCTATTCCCTCTTCTATAATCTTCTAAGAATGACACTTCTTGTCTTAGCTGCTTTATAGTTTTCTCTATTCGATATTTCCATGATGGTATTCTCTTTTCCCCTCGCTACCCCATGCTCCTGTGGTAGAACTTAAACGGTTATTAATTTAGCAGCACAATAACATATTCTGTTTACTTCTGTTATATCACATGGATCTCTATGGACAGTACTAATTACTGTGTTTATTTGTTTTATTAAGATTCTGACTTTTGGGGTTTTATTAACCTTCTGCAGTCTATTTCTCTCACTGATCTTTTTAGATCTGTCTTTGTCTATTAAATCAAACTCTTCTCTTAACTCATTTTCTTCCATACTGAGGACACATCCCTTGTTTTCTGTTTCCTACGGGCATTCTACAAAAAGTTGTGTAGCATCTTCTTGTGGCAAATTCTCTTCAACTTCATCCCATGTCATCTGTTATTCTGTCAAATGGGAACTCACTGACCTATCACTCCTCAACATTAACTGCATCAGAGTTTCCACAGTTTCCTGTGCTTTTCCTGGCTGGCTAGCTTCAAATGAACATTTATACTGGTTTCCTGTGGAAGGCTCCAAACTATCTTAATATGGCACCTGACCAATTGCTTCCTGTTCCACTGTTTTCCCCTTAATTTGGATACCATTGCTCTATCCTGTTGTGGTGTTTTCTGTATTTGATTTACTACACTGAATCCTTCTCTTTGCAATGGTTCCATAAACTAAATTTCTATTTCTTTGACTTTTCCATTGCTAATCACTTTTTTCCTCTGTCTTTTTATTTTTTTTTATTGTAAAGTTTTCCATATCAGGATTCCTTTCCCTATATTTTTCTTCAAATATCTTTGGTGCTGCTCTTTTTGTATTTCTTAGTTTTGATTTCTCCTTGGCATAAATATTACACCATATTAAATCTCTTTTCCTTTCCCCATCCATATTTCTTCTTCACGTCTCCTGATGATCTTGCTTTTCTTTACTCTGGGGACTCACTCCATCATGCAGTGATGTAGCCTGTTTTAGACCTTTTATATTAAATCCTTCAATTTGCAGGCACTTCATAACTTCAACTTCTATTTCTTTAACTTCTGCGTTATTAATCAGCTTTTCTACATTACATCTTTGTGCCATTAATCTTTTTATTGTGAAATTTTCCATATCTGGATGCCTTTGCCTGTATTTCTCTTCAAATATCTTTGAGACTGCTTTCTCTATATTAGTTAACTTGGCTTTCTCCTTTGCATAAATATTGCACAATATCAAATCTCTCTCTCTTTCCCATGTCCATATTTCTTTTTTATATTTTATCAAATATCTCTGGGTTTTGTTTATATTTTCACACTTCCTCAGATGTTTCTTTTTCCAAACAGATAAAAATGTATTGATCTATATACTGTTTTTCAAAAATCTGTTGCATTAATGAACACACATTTTTATTTGAAGCTTCTGACAGTTTTTCCTGCGGAAGTATTTTTCTTTCCTCTAATTTCTCTCAATCGTTTTCTATATCTTGTGTCTGGAAATTTTGGGCTTTTTGCATAATAGTAACAATACAATTTCTTTCTTATTCTCAATAGTCCACTTTATCATCTTTATGGCTCTTCTTTGGCCAATCAATTTGTCATTTTTGTGGACTGCTACTTCCTTCTACAACAGGGGGGCCACACTCCCCCTGAGCCTGGCCTCACTGTAGGTATGTTTCCTTGTGTGAACTGATGTCCATCCCTATAAAAGTAGGTAAGGCTTAAAAATGTATTGCTTTTCCATTTACTGTCTTGACATCACCGCCATATTCAGGCACTTTATTGAATGTCTCAGTGTATTTAGTTCCTTATTTATATACTTTATTAAATAATTAATTGATTATGATCCAAAATCATAAAAAAGATAAACTTAAGGATGCCCCTAGCCTGAGATCCAACCTTGACAGTACTTAGGAGTGCCTAATAAAAGGTAGTTAAGGATACTGGACTACTGTTAAGATTAAGTTTCACACTAGGGACCAGCAGAAGACAGTGCCAGCTGGCAAAAAACAGTAGCAGGGGTAAAACAGCTTTTAAAAGTGGTTAGCTGCTTTGCTCTTCCACATGTATAAACAAAAAGTGTGCAAATGTACGTATCCAACAGATTTTAAAGGTGTTAGTTCTGCAGTAGTTCACTGCATTTCTGCCTGCTGTGGTCTTACAACACTGTTTACCTGGTTTCCAAGGTTTGGAAGCCAGGTAAACCGCTTTGCATTCCAATACTCTTCTTGAATTAGTAGTACATGGAGGAGATAATGCCTTAAGCAGTACAAAGTTCTCTTGAATCTTTGAACAATAACCAAACTAGATCAGATGAACAGTGAAAGTGAAATAAATCTGCCACAGTCTTGGACCATTGTCTATTTAGAAATTAATAATGCAACATAATTCTTATTAAACTGAAAAACTCAAATAAAAACAAAGCAAGGTTCCAGACACAGTGTTTAGTGTTTTATTCTACTTTAATCAGAACAGGACTTTGTCAGAAAATGTAAAATGTCCATCCACCACAAGAATTCAAGAGAAATGCAAATAAATCCCTATTAAATTATTGATGCGATACACATCATATACAGCACAGATCCGAACTTCTTGCTCGAATTCTACAGATATTCCTGGCCAAAATGATGCATCATGTGATCCTCCTTTATACTAAAGTAAGACCACAGGAGCCAAGTTAATTAAAAGATAATAGAAAACAAACTATTACAAATATGCTTCATTTTCATGCATTATAAATGCATGCATGTTTTCTAACCATCATTCACGCGAACATCACATAAATTGTCCGCCTTGCATGAAGCTTCACTCCTCTCGCACATTATTCTGCTTGTATCACTACAAATTCCTTTTACTGATATGCACTTTGCTCCTTCTCTTTTGTAAAGATTTCATCTCCTTTATAGCATTCAGTACTTCAGTTATGGTTGGTTTAGATTTTGATTTCCATTTTATAGTAATTTTTTTTTTGTTTTTTTGCTACCAGCAGCATTAAACATAGTAAGACCCATGTTCAGGCAATTGGGTTTTTACAACCCAACTCAAAAATAATAATTTCCTTGGTTAAAATAATTTTCTGCCCCCTCATTTCTGACAAAGTAGTCTAAGGGAATTGTCTGTCAACTTGTTACATTCCCAAAACACATTCACAATTACCCCTCACTTTCTCATCACACTTCCACATTTGCTATCTACCCAAGGAAAAATTATCTGAAGTCTGTTTTGTGTATATAAATACCTATGCAATTAAGTCCATGAAGAAATCCTAAAAATTTAGACTTTACTGCATATTGGTAGCCATACAAATGCCATCCCACTGTTTCTTTGTATGTTACATTTCCATTCTCAGCTTCCAGTCTTTTCTAATTTTTTCTGATTTATTGTTATAGTTGTCATGCATTAATTTATACAGCTTACAAATTAGCCCCTGTTTACATGCAGCTTCTTATCTAGAAGCAGCTAATAACTCAACCAGATTTCCCCAGCCCCTTTCTCTTTGCCTGTACTCGGTTATCCATCTCAAGTAGGGAAGGTAATCCTCAGCCCAGAGTCTAAATGTCTGATTGGTCTCATCCCATTGTATTACCTTTCCCTTGCTGGTTATTTGCTCCCAATACCTTGGCCCATCTGCTCATTTTCTCCAATAATTCCAGCCTCCTCCTTCCCCATTGTATATGCCCCTATTTGCAGTCATCCCTACTAGTAAAATCTCCTTTCTCCATTCCCATTGTTGGTATAGTTCTTAAAATACTTTAAGCTAAATTATAAATAAATCATTTTTCTCTAGTGGTTGTTCTTCTTAAAATGGCATGCATCCAAAAACTTCTCTCCTTATTTTGTGAACTTCCCCCATTTCAACATAATTTCTTTCCATTTTGATTTGCAGTCTTCTGCATGCTTTTATGTTTATGAGCCTTCATTGTCTAGCTCTAAAGTATCATTTCAAATTAGGAAATCCAAAACCACCTTGTTTAATGGGGAGAACTTACTTATCCCACTTAACTCATTCCCTCCCAGACTCCATCAATTCTTTATTAGGTCTGCTCTACAATGTCTCATTTGGTCGATAAAAATATGCCTGACCTGCACAGAATACTAAATGGACTAGAAACATTTTCACCATTTGTACCTTGCTATCTATAACCCTATGCAACAGTTTCCATCTTCTCAATTTTTGTATTATACTTTTAGTAGTTTCCTGTGTATCCTTAACTGCCATACAAGAATATCCCTTTAATCTGTAAACCTAAATATTTCATCTTATCATATTCCCATAACTAATTGTATTGCTGGACCAATTCATATATGAGAACATAGTTTACTGCTATAGCCCTTATTTTATCTTCATTTATTTTACATCCTGAAAAAAAACTTGAAACTGTCTCAGTTTCACAACACTGAAATTTCTGTTTTCTGGATTCATCAAGAAAGAAATATCATCTGCAAATAAGGCTATTTTTTCTTGATTACCATACTTTTGGGAAGGATTCAAGGCCTCTCAGGTTGGCATTAACCAAATGTTTAGCAGCATCTGGGTTTCCTAGAGAAATTACTGCTGGGTCTGATCTGGGTTTAGAATAGAAAAAAGAGTGAGGCACTTCATACAATCTATCAGCTTTCAGAAAAAGGGAATCCTTAAAAAGGGACTGGCAGAGGACATGCTATCCTAAGAATATGAACCAGAAACCTGGGGAGAAAGAACAGAAGTTGTTCTTTTAAAATATTTTGTGGTTTAAAATCTTTAACATCTTAAGAAGATGAAGAAATCCATTTTCTCTTGCCAGAAAATAGCAGCAGCACTGGAAGGATCTAGAACCTGCACTAAACCCTGAGCTAAGTCCAATAAATCACTCCTGCAAAAAGTAACTGAAACAGAAAAAGACATTTAAAAGGAATTCCTGAAACAGCAGCCCTCTTTTGCAAAGCAAAACCTCCCTAGGGAGGGGTAATCCTGTCTCGCAGGCAGAGGTATTCCCTGCTCCCAGGACTGACAAGACTGACAAGAGTGGTTCTCCCTTGTCCACCAAGGGCACTCCAATAGACACAGAGGGCGCATCTATCCCCTAGTCTATTAGTAAAATGAAAACAAAGGCTTCCACCACAACGAAAAGTTCACTGAGAAATTCTGTTAAAATGTAGGCTTTAATAAAACAAAGAAATAAAAAGCACAAATTGTGCTATTCAGGTTGCAGGTCAAACAGGATAAGCACTTTCAGTTAAAAAACCTTCTTCAGATCCTAGTGTGTAGACCTGACTTACTGCTGTTAAATAAAGATCCTTAATTGCTCAACCAATCACATACAGCCTTCCTTAAGCCTCCATTTAATTTCTTAATTAGGCTTCTCTCTTTCAAAATAGGTTTAATAGGAACTACTCTGTTGAGCCCTGGAAATAAATTAGCTCTGAGGTTCATGATCCACTTGCTTTCTTCCTTTCCATCCCCTAGTCTATGGTAGCTGTAGGAAATACACCATTGGAAGTCGAAGTTAAGGAAAAAGATGAATGGTCTGCAGAATCAGAAATGGCCACAGCAACGTCACCCATCAGCAATTTAAGAGCCTGCTGTGGTGGCAAATATGTTTAAAAACAAGAAGAAATAAACACTTTTACTGAATTATGACCTGTGACATAGGCAAACAAATTTATATAAAAGCAATCAAACAATTTATATAAAAGTAATCAAACCATATTACTAAGTTCACATTTACAAACATTATACATCACATATATTGTTACAAATATAATCTAAGCAACATTACATAAATTATTCATTTCCTGCCCTCTCAAACCTCACACCAGAACATTTTTCTACATGTATTGTTCCCAAAATATCCATTTTTCTAAGTAATTTACTCCTACCTTTTTTTTTAAAGATCTCATTTCCTGTTCTTTTATCTCTGTTACAATATAACTACTTTACTAAAAATATAGTTGATTTAGATTTTGATTTCCATTTTCTAGTACTTGCTTTCTTGACAGCCACAAGAATTAAACTTAAGAACTTACTAGGTCTAGGCAACTCAGATCCTGTATCCCAGCTCAAAAAAAAAAAAAAAAAAAAAAAAACTTCTTTAGTTGCACTTAGTTGCTTGCTCAGTGTTCCTGACAGAGTACTCTGTAGGGAATTTTTGAAGTCTGCCAACTAATTTCACTCCTAGAACATATGTTACCGGTTACTTCTTTCTTCTCATCACACCTCCAACATTTGCCATCTACCCGAGGAAAAATTCTTTGCATACTTTTATACCCCAAGCAGAGTCCAATCACTTCCAGGCAAGAATCCTAATGTTTTAAAATGTTGTGGCATATTTAGGAGCCAAAAATATATCCTCAAATTCCTTCTTTGTGAATTGCATATCTGATCTCTCTTCCCAGTCCTTTCTGACCTCTTCTGATTGATTCTTAATGTTATTGCACAATATTTCACATGCTCCACTAATTATCCTTTAACAGCTGCTTCTGTTCTAGATTCAACTAAAGATTCAACTGGTGCGGGCCTTTCATTTAGGATTCCTTGTCTCTATTAAATGCTCTTCTTTCTGTGGGTTTAAGAACTGAGCAACTGGTAAATTATTATATGGTAAAGCTGTAGAAAAAAAAATAAAGGCCCGATTCCTGGGGAAATCTGGCTGCAGTAGTTGGTAAAACAGAGTAATAGCAAGAAGTCACTTTTTGCACAAAAAAAATAAATAAATAAATTAAAAAACACATACACAAACACACACCGTGAAAAGCAGTTTCAACACATTCTGAAGACCTCACACGCCCAAAAATAAAACACAAACTTTATCAAGGAAAAAGTAGTTTAAACTAGTTTTAACAACTTTTTTTTTTCATAGAAACAAAAATTAACACTCCTTTTTAAACGTTAACGCAATTTATGTGACAGTCAATAAAACAATTTTCCCAGCATTACCAACTGTAAAACAAATACAGAACTAGAAAAACTTGTAAAAAAAAAAACAAAAAAGAGAGGCAGAATCAGCAAGTACAACAAACAAACTGTTTAATGGTTAGCGCTTTCGTCTGCCACTAAATAAGCAAACTTCATCAGAAAAGGAAAAGAAGAAAAATGACATATTTTAAATAGCAACAAATTCATGGCATCACTTCCCATCTCTGTTAAAAATACATAACACTTAAATATATGTATAAAAAATATATAGGAGAAAAAAGTTTAAATATTTATGTGCACAAGTAACTATATAAACCTATAGTTAAAAATTTCCAAAGATTTAAGTTTTACAAAACATTTCACATTACAGTTGTCATTTAATCCTGGGTAGCTGAAAGCATTCAAAACCAGCTGCCAGTTAGGTTCCTTTTCTTCCAACAGCAATGACCAAGGGCTTGTCTGATGAAGTTTATTAGTGGCAGATGAAAGCTCTAACCATTAAACAGTTTGTTTGTTGGACTTACTGATTCTGCCTCTCTTTTTTTTTTTTACAAATTTCCCCAGCATTAATTTTACATAAAAAGTTCAGTGTTAGTCATAAAATTAAAATATTTTTCCAAGAAGGGAATTTATCTATTTAGCAATGGAAAGTATTAGCAGATCATCAATTCTCAAAAGCACTTAAGAGTAGTATTCTTTGGTGATAGGACAGCTCTGGAGGACTTTGCACCAGATCAGTCTTTTTCACCAGCTAAGCTTGAGCTGACCTATTGGCTTGGGTGCATGGAAGGTGCTGTTTAAGCTTCAGAAGGCAGCTGGCTGGTTGTTATATAATATGATCATTATGATAAAAATCTGATAATGTGAGCTATAGAAAACCTTAAACATCTGCTTGCCAACAGGAATGTGATGGCAAACATCTTTTAAGTCTTGCTTTGAAAGGGAACAAGAGCTAACAGGATAAAAAGAGAACATTTTGAACTCTGGTACTTTGAGAAAAAGATTGGTGAAGAAGAGTTCTGCCACATGCCTCCTAAGTTCAGTCTTTCTTTGGCACCAGAAAAATCCTGGAACAAAACCCTGTGCCCTTCTGTTAGAAATGCACTGGTTCTAGGATTTCTGCACAGAACATTTATTCTAAAACAGGATGGAGCAGAGAACTGGCTTACTAGGCAAGGGGGAATTCCCTGAAAGGGAGGGGCTCCCATTGTCAAGTGTATTCCTGTTGAATGACTGAGAACCCATTTATCTGAAACAATCTAGTGCCACATAGGGAGATATAGTCTCAGAGACAGGGAGAGATTGCCAGGGCGGGAATGGGGAAACCCAAAGAGACATACTGACGGTTTGGACTGTCCTCAACTTTGAGAGACTTTTCTTTTCAGAGCCTCCTTTCCAGTGCTTATTATAACTTTGTTTGGAGGCGCCTACACTGCTATTTGAAAAAGGGAGGTAGGTTTGAAGGAAAATTTCAGTTTGCCTTTAAAAGGAAGGTTGAGAAATTTGTCACCCCTTGAATCAACTTTTTGCTTTTGTCAAACCTCTTAAGCATATTAGCTGCAGAGGGGCCAAACAGAACTTCTTTGTCCAGGAGAAAATTTAAAGTCTCAGGTTTTAACATCTTCAGAAAGATTTGAGAATGAAGCCAAGCAAATCTTCTCATGATTGACTCAAGTAGCAGCAGCCCTGAAGACAGTATCAGTAGCATCATAAGAACACTAAGGCATGTTTAATTACATGAGAAGCAGATAGTAAGGAGAGACTGAAATAACTTCATCTCAAAAACGGAATATTAGCAGTTATTTTTAATGTTCTCAGAACAGAAGTAAAAACTTTAACACATAAGCATGAGAGTTTAAAATTCAGAATCTTAAAGTGGGCATAGAATAAAGTTCCTTCCCATATTTGTCAAAAGCAGTTTCCCATCCTTGTCAGAGGGAATGAGATGAGCAATAGCAATTTGTCTAGCAGAGACAGTTTTGGGTAAATATATCACTGGAGGGTCTGCTTTAGGGTAAGAAAGCAGAGTATTGGAAAGTCTGAAGTATCCTGTGTAACCTGTTAGACATCCTAGTGGTAGGAGGTCGACTGTGAGGTAAACTAACTTGTGAGAAAAACTTTCTCTAAAGCAGATAAAACACGTGAAATCGAATTCAGACTTAGGAAACTCCAACTGTAACAAATCATAATACACTTACTGGCAAATAGGAATTTTGTTCTTTTTTTTTTTAAAACATCTTTATTGAAGAGTTACATGTGATATAGGCAAAATTACTTTTATATAAAAGAAATCAAACTACCAATCAAGTTCACATTTACAAACATTACACCACATATACTGCTACAAATCATATAAACTAAGCAACATTAAATAAATTATTCTATTCCTGCCCTTTTTTCAAATAAATATCTTTACTAAACCATAATTTACAACACAGGCAATCATACATTTATATAAATGCAGGCAATCATACATTTATATAAATGAAAACAAACCATACCAACACAATCCTAGTTGCAAGCATTTTATATTACAAACCATAATGAGACATTCCCAGTTGCAAACATTGTACATACCAGTTATAATCTACCCAATCATTTGAAGTCAAACATTACATAGCTTATTAAGTCCTGCCTTCTTTTAAACCTCATTTCTCGCTTGTATATATTGTTCCCACATTTCCCATTTTTTCCTATGTAGTTTGCTCCTATCATTTTCTAAAGATCTCAATTCCAGTTGTTTTACCTCTGTTACTTTATTCACTACTTCTAGTATAGTTGGTTTAAATTTTGATTTCCATTTTCTAGCAACTGCTTTTTTGGCAGTCACCACAATCAGACACAGCAAGGCCTTACCGATTCTATACAGTTCTGATTTTGTTTCATAGCTCAGAAAAATCATCTTCCTCATCACACCAATCTGCCCACCCAGTATCTCTGACAGTGCATCCCCTAGGGAATCCTTAAAATCCACTAACTCACTGCACTCCCAGAAAATAGGTTCCCAATGACCTCTTTCTTCCCCATCACACCTCTAACATTTGCTATCTATGTGAGGGAAAATGGTCTTCTACTTGGAATATAAAAATATCTATGTAAACATTTCCAAGCAATAATCCTAAATCTTCTAGATTTTGTTGCATATTTGGGAGATATACTTGTATCTTCCCACTGTTTCTTTGTGAATTGCTTATCCAATTGCTCTTCCCAGTCCTAACTTCCTTTGATTCTTATAGTTATCATGCAATATTTTATATGTTCTACTAATTATTACTTTTTAATGCCAGCTTCTGTTCTAGATTCTTGTAAAAACTCTACCAGTGCTCATATTTCATTTAGGACCCCCGTATTTCTTCCTCTGCCTATATGCTGATATCAATACTTGATAGGAAAGGCAATCTCTAACCTGCAGTCCAAATAATGTTTTGACATCTTCCCATTCTATCATCTCTCTCTCTCTCTAGTAATTTGCTCCCAAAACCTTGATGCCTTTGCCAGTTTTCTCCAACAAATTTTGACCCCCTCTTGCCTATTGTCTATATCCCCAATTGGAGTTATCCCTATCAGCAGAATCTCATTTCTCCATTCTCGTGTTGGCTTAGTTCTAAGGATACTTTCTGCTGCTTTATGGATACAATATTCTACAGGATTATTGTTACTCTCCTTAAAAGCTTGCATCTAAAATTCCAGTCTCTCCTTGTTTCTTAAGCATCCCCCTGGTTCATCATCATCCCTTTCCACTTTAATTGCATAGTTTGTGCTATGTATAGGAGCCTTAACTGTGTAGCTCTGAAATACCCTTCTATTCGGGTTCTCAATCTGCCCTGTTCTACTGGAAGAATCATTTTATCTCACTAGACTCTTGCAGTCTTCCCCTCCCAAATAAAGTCCTTCAGCTCATTATTAATTGGTATCTACAACTTCTCCTCTGGTTGATAAAAATCTGCCTGAACTGTGTACACGACTAAAGGGACTAAAAACATTTTAAATGCTTGTATTTTATTCTCCGTATAACAAAGCTTCCATTGTCTCAGTTTTTGTATTATCTTTTGTTTAGTCTCTTCTCACACATCATTAGCTGCCACAGCAGAATAATTTCTAATCCATACTCCTAAATACTTCATTTTATCATGTCCCCATAAATCTTGATGTTGCTGAAGCATATTCATGTATTGTTACATAAGTTACCGCCATCATTAATTTTGTATCCTGAAAAAATGAAATGGCCTCAAAATGTTCCACAACATTGTAATGTCTCTTTCTAGTTTTGTCAGGTACAAGATAATATCTGCAAATACAGCCAGCTTTTCTTGACTACCATATCAGTTATATCCTTGAATTTGAGTCCTTTATTTTCTTTGCCAATGGTTCTACATATAAAGCAAATAACGAGAAAGAGGACATCCCTGCCTGGTTCATCTGCTCGAGCATAAGTGATCAGAGAGGACTCCACTGGATTTAATTTTTGCCTTCAATACCTCATATATCCTCCTAATCAACCTTATAATTTTTTTCAGGAAATGCAAATGCTTCCATTGCCCTACCTCAAAGTCCCATCTTACTCTGTCAAATGCTTTCTCTGCATCAAGACCCACTACCGACAATAGTATTTTTTTACATTCTGCTTCCTTCTGGATCATCAGTGTTCTGTTAATCTCATCAGATGTTTGCCTCTTCCTTCCCAAAACCACATTGATCCATATCTGTCAATTTTGGCATTATGTTTGCCATTCTTTTAGCCATTATAGACATAAGCACCTTATGAACATTGTTTAGTACTGAAATTGGCCTGTATGAAGCTGGATCTGATGAATCTTTACCCTCTTTAGGTATTGCAGCTACCACTGCATTCCTCCAGGATGTTGGTACTTTCTCCTCCTCTTAAAATACTGTTAAACAAAACCTACCAGATGTGTATCTGTTTTTTTCCTCCTAGCTTCCAAACTTCCACAGGAATACCATCTATTCCTGGGGACTTTCCAGTAGATTGGTCATACATCACAATTTTTTATCTCATCTCCTCCTATCCTGTTAGTAATGGAGCCTCATCTACCTCTAACCATATTCAATTCTTCCATAAAAACTCCCATTTGTATCTTTTCTTGATTTCCATACTACTTTGCTTTATACAGACTTTCATAGAATTTCCAAAATATTTCCAGCACCTCTGCAGGAGCTCGTTACCATCCTTGTTATATGTTCCTTAAGCTTGGCAACAGCCCTTTCTACTTTCTGTTGCCCAAGTTGCTGTGCTAAAAGTTTTTGTGCTCTAGTATTATTATCAAAAAAACTGTTTAACAGCAATCTTTCTAAACTTGCGCATATTATTGAGGTAATCCCTTATCTTCTGCTTAGCATTTTGCAGTTCATCCTCTTCTTGTTGTGTGAGATTCTGCCTATTCTGCAGTGGACAAAAATTACACAACTGAAATTTACTTTACTGAGATAACACCACCAAAGTTTGAATAAACCAAAGCTTCACATTACCGCATTTTACAGGGAATGGAGGCAATTGGCCAACATGGAGACATCTGCCCTTTTCCTCCACTGTAGTGCGATCCTGGAGTTGATATATTTAGTTTAGTGGGGATGTGGGAAGTGCAGCCCCCCAACTGGGTGGGTTTGATACACTGTGGTTTGTTTTTAATTTGAATGCTGGCCAAGTGCATCTGTTCTCTGTAAAAAATGTGGCAACATGAAGCTTTGGTTTATTCAAACTTCGGTGATGTCTCGGTAAAGTAAGTTTCAATTAAGTGTAATTTCGGTCTACTGACATAGACTCTCTTCAATACTTTAACATTTGTCAGTCCCTCTAAATAATTCTGGTTACTTCTTAACCATAGCTCCCTTTCTTTTATTTCCAACCTATCTTTAACTCCATCTTAATTTTACCCCACTTCCTTGCTATATTTTCAGAAGAAATTCATATAGTCTTGAATAGTTCCTGAATAATTTCCACTACACATTCTTTAAATTCCTCTCCTTTCAACAGATAGGTGGGGAAAGCACCAGTATCTCATTTTTATTTCATTAAAAATGCATTTTTATTTTAGTTATTATTGGCACAAGACCCTCAAATAAATGAGCATGTTCCTGTGAAATGTAAATTTTGTCTAACGTAATCCAGTTTTTATTTCTTGGGGAATAATATGCAAATTCACTCCAAACTTCTATTACTAAATTCACATCCTCCCTACTAAATATTTACATGAAGTTCTTCAAAAATCTACCCTTCATTGTTATACTTTGCCTTCTGGGGTTCCCCCCACCCCAGACACATCTTCATTGTTGCAAATCAAATTCCAGTCCCCACCTATAAGTAATATTCCTTGCTGAAAACTGATTATTTCTCCCAAAATTTTTCTTAAGCTCCATTATAGCAGTTTTAAGTAGAATATAAATACATGCCAGTATAATCCGCCTCCTTTGCAGTAGCCCCTTAGCACTACAAATCTGTCATTATTATCCTTTTTTATCACTACTGGAACTCCTTTTGCAATTAATGTACGTACTCCTCTTTTTCCTTTGTCCCAGGTATTCAGCTGGATAACCATCTTGAAAACCTTTCTTTATCAAGTTCACATGTTCAGTTCTTTCCAAGTATGTCTTCTGTAACATAGCTATTTGCACTCTACATTTTAATATAGTTTTCTTAATAAAGTATACTCTTTCTTTTTTGTGTTTGTATGTGAGACCACTGACATTTAAAGACATTACAGAAAGCAACATTGTATTAAAAAGTTATTACTCCCACCTTTTATGTACAAGACCTTTTTTGTTAAATGTCTGGTTCCAGCTTTTGTGTTACATGCATACACTCTTTGGCAGGTTGTACTTTTATACAGTTGTTTCTTGCTATATCCATTTGAGCCTATGTCACATCTTACAAAACTTTTTGTTTTATTGAAAGCCCTCAAAAATAAGGGTCTATATTGAATCAGTGACAGTTTAAAAAAGCGAATGCTGATTCATCGATCCTATTTCAGTGAACGTTGAAAATCCCGAACACCCGGAACAGCAAATTTTTTCTCAGGGAAAAAAATCACTGGGCCGGTTTCGGGAGTTTGCCATTTCCGCCACTGTGGTGCGATCTCAGAGTTGGTATATTTAAGTAGGCAAAGCCCCCCACATTAAATACTCTTTTAAGTGTTCGCTTATTTAATATAGACCCAAAAATAATACTCCCTAAAATATTTTAACTTAATACTAACACATAAAACTGTGTGCATCTTCAAATATTGAAGTTTTACCCTCCTAATAGGAACAAATGCCCCAAACAGCCACACTCATAACACTTGAGTTAACTTAAAAGAAAGGTTATCCATGCTAAGATGCATGGTGCAGCCTGTGCTTCTACTAAGTGCTAGTTTTGTCTCATCTTTGTAGCTGTCCCAAACTGGGAAACCCCCTGAATGCTTTCAGAGAACATCATGTCCTAGCCAGTTTCTCTTTTCTTTTCCCCCAGTCAGTCACTCTCCACCAGACTGTAACCAATTTTTCTTCTTAAGATTGTTTACATAGAGACATGAGGACCAGATACAGAACTACCACTAAGCACACATTAATTTGTTAGAAAAAAGGCTCATAATAGTCAATATTCTTTTTCATTTACTGGCTTTCTCTTGAAACGTGTTACTAAATCAGTCTAAGGTCCTTAAATCTAGTCATTCCTCATGCAAGAATGAGAAAAAGCACAACAAGGATTTTTTTTTAAAAGATGCAGTGCCTACATTTCTTAAACTGGAGAGAGAAAAGGGGAGAAATAAAAGGAAAAAAAACAGCGGCACCTGTTTATAATCCCAATTGCACTAAAAAAAATAACTGAGAAAACTTTACTTTATAGCATGCAAAGAAAACCATACACAACAAAAAACAATACTATTAAGAAAATGTTTTTTTCTTTACTTACAGTTACCGCTATCCCCTACCCAAAGCATTTTTCTGAATATTAAGGGCATATGCTTTAGAGTCCCCCCAAGTTCAACAAATTCTGAAAAACTTCAATATTTCCAGATTTTCTTGTCATATTTCACAAATATAATTACTGCACTGTAATCCCACATTAACTTATTGGTTTTATTACTATTCATCTCCATCTCCCAAATCCTGTCTCTGATTCATTTACAACAAACCCTCAGTTCTTCTAGTCAACTCTCATGCTTCCCTTCCTTCTCTCCAACATTTTCCTTTGAAACATTGGAAAAGGTTTCACAGGTACAGTCTCTCTGTGTTGGACAAATGTTTGTATTTCCCTCCTTAGCATATACTTCATCAAAAAATGGTTTTGCCCCTCCAGAGAAGGATATCTTGAAGACAGTTGGGTATAGCAGTTTGAATCTCACACCTGCAGCTCAACATTCCATGAATAAGTGGAGTAAATTTACTCCTCTTCTCCTGGTGTACAATAAGTAATGATTTCCACAAACACTCTGCAGGCTCCCACTTTTAGTCCTTCGTCCTTATGCCACAGTTTTGTCAGAATCAACTCCTTCTGCTGGTAAGACTGAATCTTTACTATTAAAGGTCTAGGTCACTTACTCATAGAAAGGTATGGAGCATACACACAATGTGTCCTTTCAACTAACAGCTCCTTCTGTGAAATACCAGTCCAGTTGCTTATTTGTGTTTTCATAAACTTAATGCAGTCTATTCCTTCCAGCTTCTCTGATATAGCTGAAATTCTAAGGTTTTTCTTATGCACTCTGTCCTCTAATTCTATTATTTTTTGAAACATCTCTTCCTGAGCATTCTTATTCAGCCAGCCCTTTCTTCATTTCATCCTCTGATTTTTGCAGCTTTATCATCTCATCTGAATTTAAAACTTTAAAGCTTCTTCCATTATTTCTAACTTTTTGCTTGTATTTATATGCTCCATCAGGGTTTCATTTATTTTAACCAAGTCTGTGTACAGTTGTCTTGTATCTTCCTGTGGGTTACTAAAAGTTATGTCTGGAGGTTGCATTGCTTTTTGCTGAAGAGCTGCATAACTTTTCTCAGTCAGTGTTTCTTCCTTACTTTTTGTAGCCGATTTTTTCCAGGTTGTAGATCAATTTGTGTGTATATACCCTTAAGAAACTATCCAAGGGCTTGCACAAGTGTATAACTACTGAGCATGTGTGAGTCTGACTGCCATTTTGTAGTTGGCTTTTGAGATGTGAACACGTATGTATGCAAGCTCTGTGTGTTAGGTTGTTCATACTTAAAGATGCTGTTATCTGTTAGCTTTATTTTAGTTTAATCCTACTTTCGATGCTCATGAATACACTTGCTAACAATATTAATATAAAGATTCTAAGCAATTTAAAACACACATTGACCAATGGTTTCTACATGAACACTTCAGCATCATTAATGTATTTAGGTCTTTTTAAAATGAATGTAACATTTGTAAAAACCTTTTAAAGTCTGAATTGCATACTATTTCTTAATTGATAGATTGTTTGAGTTGATTGTTTTATTTTTTTTAGATGCATTAATATATAAATAGATGGCTAGAGTTTCATTTGTACTGTCTGAAGAAGCGTGGTGGTGACCACTTTGTTCCTATATTTTGGATTTTTCGTCATTCTATCAAGTGGATTTATGGTTCCTGTTTCAATGACTTTTTGGTCTACTGCAAATTGTGATTCACTGCTCATTGAACTAAGCTGTTGTTTCTTTTAGTGCATTGTTGCTACACTTCAGTGAGCTCCGGTTCACTTTGGACTTACTGCCTGCCTATACAGCCGTGGTGAGAGTACCTGGTTGCTTTTCTCATTTTTGCTCTTGGTTGGTATTCTCTCTTTAGCTGCCGGTGAAGAGTTTTTGAATATTACCTCTACACACTTTATTTTCGATGGATAATACTGTTGACATTGAACTTGACTATACTCCAGGGACGAGGGAAGCAGTAGTGCATCTTGAAGATTTGCTACATGTACAGGCTAACCCTTTATTGACCTTGGATCTTAGCTGAACACATCACTCCTGTGAATACAGAAGGTTTTAATATAGCCGACTTCAACCTCGTATCTAAAGTTCTAGAGGATGACATGTATAAACTACAAAGATACGCCTGGCAAAGGCAACATCTAGAGGCTTGTCTCCATTATTCCATCGTACCAAGAGGGATGCAGGTCATGTGCATGCCGTCTTGAGGCACATCCAGAACTCCTCAAAAAATGGCAGGATCTAAACATAGATCTTGGACACAGGTACATTAGACTCCTTCTTGATTACTTTTCTCCTTTAGAATTAGAGCTAAGAGATAAAGTAGATGCCAACTTTAAAGAATTTAGTAACCGCTTTAAAGCGGATTATTGTACAATATATGTTTACAAGTTAATGCCTTCAGCGAAAGACTAAAGGCAACAAAGATGCGTAAACTGCAAAGAGATTTTCAGGACTTTAAGTTAAGGCAGGTATTTGTTTGGCCTAGAAACAATAATGTTATACACAATGATAATGATGGTTCTTATGGCAGCGTAAAAACACTCAACATTTTATTTCTGCAGAAGAAACTTCCGCTGTAAATAATATCAGTGATACTTTGTTGCCGACAAATGCTATTCTGCATACCGCTAGTTTGGAGGAGCTAATACTAGTGTTGTGGTTCCTAATTTGACTGACACCTCCGAATCAACTAGCTTTGACAAAACTGTTATTAATCCAGGAGCCAGACCAAAGGATTCCAGTGTTGTAGTTCCTTTGGGTTCCTCGTCAAAACTTTTACCATACCCAGTGAAACAAAGGTTTCAGAACAGAGGACGGTCTTCGAGGCCCAAGGAAAAGGAAGCTATCTGTGGAAAGCTTCCAATCCACAGGACGAATGACAAAAAAGTGACTGGTTTATTGTATAATTATTCCGACTACATTTTTACTGATGCTGACATTTCTCTTTTGAATCGTGGCTTGAATTTCATTCCAGCCTGTTCTGATACACTGACTAATGTTTTAATTACTTTAAGAATGTTTTGTAGACGGGTAGCTTTAAAAGTTTTGTTTAAAGATAAACCTGCTTTAAACAAATATGACACATCTACTGTTTTAAAAAAAAAGCACTTTTATACCTCAGCTACCCCAATGTGTTGAATGTTTTGCATATTTGTGAGCAAGATTTTTATGAATTATTTTCTACTAAAGTGAAACCTACATATTTTAATTTAAACCTAGATGAATTTAATTCTTTAAAACGTTTAAAACAAATTGATAATATCTCCATCAAACCTGCTGATAAGGGAGGAGGTATTGTGGTACTGAATAGGGCTGACTATAATACTAACATGTGTCTAATGCTTACTGATGAATTGACTTATACTAAACTTGATTTATGCAAAGTGAAGATTATTATTAAGAATGTACAAGATATATTCTATGACCTGCTCATTTGCAGGCAAATTAATGAAGATATGTATGGCTTTCTTTTGATGGATTATCCCACCATACCTATTATCAAAGGACTTCGAAAATCCACAAGAACACCTTTCCCATCCCATTCGACCCATAGTATCAGGCGACGCTGGATCACAGCACATGCTTCTTGTCTTGTAGAGTCTTTACTTAGACCAGTGGTTGATTCCTTTGATACTATCCTAAAAGACACATATCATCTACTGGCGTGTTTGTCAGAAATACAATTGGACATCCAACATAATAACTACATTCTAATCACTTTGGATGTAAAGAACCTCTTTACCTCAATTCCCAATGATTTGGGCATTGAGGCTATAAGAGACATTCTGCAGTTTCATAATTCTTTTTCCAATGACAAACAGCTACTTGTATGCCAACTATTGGATGTCATACTAAACAATAATGTCTTTATGTTCTTAAATGAATATTATTTACAGAAATGGGGGGTGGCGATGGCATGTGCAAACACCTATTCCAACTTGGTTGTTTTGGCCTGGGAACGTACTCATCTGTTCACCCACCCCCTGTTCACCCAGATAATCACTTACAAACGTTTTGTGGATGATATTTTTATTATATGGAAAGGTACTGAGTCAGACTTCATACAAATGTGGAATTATCTTGAGAGCACTTCCACATTTTTACGATTCACCATGGAATGCTCTAACAAATCCATTAATTTCTTAGATGTCACATTAAATATTAATGATGATGGTACCATAACCTCGACCATTTACCGAAAACCAACATGGAGGAATACACTCTTATCTTTTGACAGTATGCACCCTAGGTATGTTTTTCCTGGCATCCTTAAAAGCCAATTCATTAGATTAAAAAGACTTTGTAAGGATACACACCTATTACAACTAGAAGCGAACAACCTAGAATTATTATTCAAGGAGAGAGGTTATGATTCAGATCTAGTTACAAAAACCAGAAATAGTGCAATTGGTACTAGACTAACCAGTAATCAGAATATAACTACTACTAAAAATAGACACTTCACAAGATTTAAGGATCATGTACCTATAATACTAAACTTTTCCAGCATTATTAATGACATCAAGAAAGTTTTTTACAATAATTGGAAACTACTTATGGTAGATCCTTTTGTTAGACAATTAGTAGGGAATAAACCACATTTTATGTTCAATAATAGCCCGAATTTAAAACAGCTACTATGTAATGACAAAACTGGTAGTGGCGAATTGTGCTTACCATTTATTAATAAGAAAGGTACATTTCCCTGCCATAATTGTAGGAGGTGCAGCTACATTTCAAAAGACATAGATTACAAACACCCTACCTTAAATTATAATTTTCATCCCAGGTTCTATGCCAACTGCTGCACCAAAAACCTTATTTATTTGGCTACATGCAAAAATTTCGTTCTATATTGGTCTTACTAAAAGATGCCTGAAAGACAGAATTTATGGTCATCTTTATGACATTCGTAAGAAAAATGAATCTAATGCCCTAGCTAAGCACTTAATGGATGAGCCCCACCATGGCTTTGAGTTTAAGGTTCTAGAAATGAGATAATTCATTACTCCTAAGGAATAAGGAGTTAAAATGGATATTAAGATTGGCTGCTCATATTTCCCCTGGCATCAATAACCAGGTTTCCATTAAACCAGTCCTGGAATCCAGATAAATTGTTCTATATATAGCCTCACCAATGAAGTGTACTCTAGACTTACTATTATGTTTATAAATATCTTGTTTTTTCTGTTTTTTAATATGCACCATGTCACAAATTCATCAAACCCTTTAAATATATTTTTCATAGATGAAAGTTTTTTACATATTGTATACATTTGGTTTTAACACGTATACTCAATACCGTACTTATTTCATCATGTAAGGTACCACATTTTATTCACTTGCCACATTTCAGCACCACATATAGTACTTTCTCTCAAACATTTTTTAGACCATTTCTTCATTAATTCATCTATTTATTTATTTATTTATCTATTTGTTTATTTATTTATTCACTTTATCCATGTCAGTACTCCATATACATTTGTATATTTATCTATACATTTTATATTATATATTATATATTATATATATATATATACATGTACTTTATATTATATTTTTCATTTTTGAATAGGATATAGTTTATTTATCTATTTACTTATTTATATTCACATGTCTTTAGAATACTATATTCACTGATTTATTGTTCAATACCTATCATTGACTTCATCTAGGTTTTAACACTAGGTTTTAGAGTTTTTAACAATTATCTACCTATTTATTCATTTATTTATTTATCTACTCATTTATTTATTTATTTATTCATTTACATCTCTAAACTCGATCAATCCAATTTTTGACTACTGATCGTGTTTAAATAATTATATTTATGAATAAATCAAGAGTAACATACTAATAGAAGTATATTATTTATTTATTTATTTATTTATTCACATATTGTTGTACATTTTACAACAAAATAATCTGCACCATAATACACTACACTACATTATATATACAGTATGTTCTATGTCTAAATTTCCGTCGCAGATTATGTTTTGTAACTATGTATACTTCGTAATATATATTTTTAGTATTTAAATAATTCAAATGTATTGAATGTTTTAGGTGGGTTACCCGTTTTATGTTAGGCTATTCACTTTATTTAGCTTTATTTTAGTTTAATCCTACTTTCGATGCTCATGAATATACTTGCTAACAATATTAATATAAAGATTCTAAGCAATTTAAAACACACATTGATCAATGGTTTCTGCATGAACATTTCAGCATCATTAATGTATTTAGGTTCTTTTAAAATGAATGTAACATTTGTAAAAACCTTTTAAAGTCTGAATTGCATACCATTATCTTTTAATTGTTAGATTGTTTGAGTTGATTGTTTTATTTTGGCGCCTTTTTTAGATGCATTAATATATAAATAGATGGCTAGAGTTTCATTTGTACTGTCTGAAGAAGCGTGGTGGTGACCACTATATTTTGGATTTTTCGTCATTCTATCAAGTGGATTTATGGTTCCTGTTTCAATGACTTTTTTGGTCTACTGCAAATTGTGATTCAATGCTCATTGAACTAGCGAAAGCTGTTGTTTCTTTTAGTGCATTGTTGCTACACTTCAGTGAGCTCCGGTTCACTTTGGACTTACTGCCTGCCTATACAGCTTCGTGGTGAGAGTACCTGGTTGCTTTTCTCATTCATGCTGTTATCCATCCTGATGTGTTTGTATGTATTAAAGCATCTCAACAAAACCCCAAGTCTTCTTGTTTTATGTATTAGAGACAAATGAGTGACACAGGTCTTCTGTATTTCTTTTTTTTCCTGGCATCCAGGCTCTACACTTACTAGTCAGCTACTGAAATTTACCCCTAAACACAAAAGTTGCCTGGCCTTCTCTTATGAGTTTCTGTTTTCACACTGGGAGAGCTAAAATTAAGCAGTTACTCAATGCACAGCCATCTTGGAAGTGATAGGAATTTCATTCTGATCCAACTGAAAACCCTCTTTCATTCTACATAAAGTTTTAGAAAAAGAAATGTCTTCTTGAGGGAAATTGGAAGTAGCACTTTTCTCAAAAAAGAATCATCAGGTTGCGACAAAAATACTGAAGCACAACATTCTCCTTCCAATCTCTGCTCTTCTGACTGAAAATCAGAACCAGAAAGTAAAAATGTGAACACTATTTTCTTTCCTGGAGAGGTAGTACAAAAAGTAAAATCAAAATGAAAAATTAACTCTTTAGCAAATCACAGCAAACATTCACTGCCCACAAATATTGAGACTTCATCAGACTGAAAATGCATAATTAAAAAACGCACTTAAATCATTTTCATGTCATCACATTAATTGCCAATCAATGCTTTAACCCTTTTCTTTTTAAATAAGCCACAAAATTGTCCCTATTGTTCAAACCTGGGGGTAACAAGCATCTAACTTAACCCACCATGAATATTCAAGCCATCTTAGCGTTGAACACTTTTTCAGGGTTTTTAATATTATCCAGTACTATAAAATTAAAAATAGCTGAGATCACAAGTATTTAAGTGTGTTTCTTAATTCAATTTAATGCAATGCATTTTCAGTCTGATGAAGTCTCAGTATTTGTAGAGATGAAAGCGCTTACTGAAAGTGTTTTTTGCTCAATAAAATTTTCTGTTTTCTGTTCACCAGCTTTTATTATTTTATTTCATAAGTTAGTTTGGTTTTGCTGCTTTTTCTGTAGATACTAGGCCAGAGGGATGGAGAAAAATGAGCAGTCCAAGGAACCAAACCCTGCCACAGCACTGTCACCCATTAGTGAATGGGGCACAACTAGAGTTGGCCTGACAGCCAAACACTCAGACAATTTTCTTCTTGCAGATGAGGGAAGGAAGAACTGTAACTGGTCCATAAATTCAGCCAAGAAGAAGCCCTGAAGATGGTGAGGAAGTCTAAGAGAGTCTGTAAACCTTATAAGAACAAAATGGTGGTTCTGAGGTAAGAAAACCACTTACATTACCCAAAGCACAATTTCCCGCCTGTTGTTGTTGTGTCTTTTCGGCTTTTCCAGGTTAGGGGTCACCACAGCGGAACTTCAGTCCGCTAATGATTGGCAGTAGATTTTTACGTGCCGAGTTGCCAGCCCTGACTCACTACCTTCAACGAAGGCACGCCCATTCACACATGCCTCCATACAGAAGACGCTCTGAGAATCAAACAGGACGTCTAACTGTGAGGCGACAACGTTACTGTAGTACCACCTCCGCAGTTCAACACACAAAAAACAAAACTAATATGTAGGAAAAGTTTCTTCATACAAACATTCACGGTAAATAATCCCCTTACAAGTTGAGACCATCACAGATGTACAAGTTTCCTAAACAAAAACAATTTCATAGAAAAAATAAAAGTTTTAATCAGGAATAATATTTTTGGAAGGTTTTCCCCAACAGGGAACTTAATCTGCCCCAGCTTTGAAGGATTGCTAGCTGACTAATAGTTTCATGACGCCCAAAGAATAAGCGCACTTTGGCTGCAAGTAAGTTCTGAAAATTTTGGTGCTCTGTCTTTTTATATGGAAATCTGCTTGAGCTCCCAACAGAGCATCTGGAGAGTGACCTTAAGCTTTGAAAAGGTGTCTGGTTGGTGGGGTAAGACCCAAACAGCTTAGACTACTGTAACAGTCATCTAATGTTGAACATCTGCAATGCACAAACCTAACCAAAGCCACTGTAATGGCTCTTCTTCCAACTATGCAACTTAAAAAATTTCTCTCCTTACTGAAATACTAACAATTTATTCTCCTGTTGTACTGACACTGATTTCTTTTTTCATTGTCTAAAGACCATTAGAAATTGTACAGATATGTTATAATCAAACATGCTCAGTTTTACTGAAGATATTATTTGCACTATACTGTTTACTATTTACATACTTTATCTACTAACATATTTTTGTTTCTTTTCACTGTTTGTATTCTTGAACTATGTTATGAACTTGATCTGTTTGAACAATGTTTTTGTTTAATTCTGCCTCCAGCAGGATCTGAAACTGGCCAAAGTTGATCAATGCCCCAAACCAGTAAACAAACTAAACAAAATTTAAAAAAAAAATAAAATTATTTCTAGAGAAAATACAAAGAAAAGGAATTCCAGGAACTATCCACTGCATAAACCTTTTAATTAATGTATTGCATTTCTGTATGCACTTTGATCAATGATGATGTTTACTGAGATCTCTACATGTTTCTCACTCATAAACAGGTCAGTAATATTTTCTGATGAAGGAATATCTGCAAGAAAACTGTGCTGAGAATGGACTTGATTTGATTTCGTATAGCAAGGGCCTTCTCAAAACACAGAAAAAAAGACTGCAGTCTTTCAAGTTCACCCAAGTATCGCAATTAACCCCTACACCGCTCTCCCACTTTTCTATACATCCCTGAACTCTTCCACTGACAGAAACACAGACAAAACGCACACACACAAAACAACTTTGTAACTGCTTTCCAGTGTTCCTACCACCTTCTCTATGTGGTAGACTCTTGAGTCTGTCTTGAATAACCTTTCTTCCACCTGCCATTTATGTTCCCTTCTCTCTCTTTATCCCAGACAGTTCATTTTTCTCCGTAGTCTTACCTCGCTCTCTAATTTTTTGTTCTTCCAGTGAAGACCAGGTAAGTACTTACAGCACTGTTTCAGACTCCAGTCTTCCCATCTTCACTTATTATTTTGGAAATACTCTGTTGCATACTCTTCTATCAGCTTAATTCTTAAGCACAGCTGCTAACACTAGCCACAGTACTTTAAATGCACTTTTGCATGAACACCACACAATGGGAGGATGTTACCAACATTGCCTGGCTCCTTTCTCATAGCTACCACTCATTGCATGCTATTGGGTCTCCCTGCCCTATTACACTGTGCTGCCTGATTCCACAAAGGTAGTGATTAAATCCCTCTTTCCTTGTCTATTCTACCTAGAAATATCATCCTGCAATGCTTCCCTTGTTCTCAAATCTTTTTACACCAAAATACACAACATAACTCAACCTATAGAACCCATCACTGTGCTGCACTAAAAGAACTAAAATGGCTTGAGCTACCACAGCTACTTAACTATCACCAGCTGGGCACAGCCTACAATATTCTCAAATATCCTGACAAAAACCCTTCATTATCCAACCTACTTACTGTCTATACTGCAAACCGGTACCCAAGATCCAGTGAAAAATCTGTCCTCTCCATCACCAAGGCTAACAATAATGCAGGGAAAGCACTCTACTCCCACACCGTTGCCAGAAATTGGAACTCTCTTCCCATATCCGTGTCAACATCCCCCTCCACATCCATATTCAAAAACTCCCTCAAATCGCACCTTCTTAGTACCTGGTTATGCCCTTGTATCACATAACCCTACCCATACTACTATTAACTCCCCAAACTCCTCTCTGATCACATGCTGGATCTCTGATCCCCTGTAGGCTTGGTCATCTGAAGGGGTACTTTTAACTTTAGAATCTTACGTGATAAATTTTCTTCTCTTACCAATGTATAACTGACATTGTCTTTCTACCCATGTTCTAGTGTTTTATTAATTTCTTGTTATATTACTATGCTCAGCATATATAATAAAATCTGCTTGTGTATTATGCTGGATGTACCGTAACTGACATTGTCTTTTTCCTATGTTCTAGATCTACTTTTACCTGGAGTGTTAATTTATTAATTTCTTGTTATATTACTATGCTCAGCATACATGATGTAACCTGTTTTGTGTATTATGCTGGATGTACTGTATTTGTATAACTTGATGCTGGAGCTTTTCTCCCCGGGCCTCCGCTGAAAATGGACCTGGTCCAGTTGGAATTTCCCGGTTAACAAATGTAAAATAAAATAAAATAAATAAATAAATATACTTTTTGCACTAAATCCTTTCTATTACCCACTTGACCACCCTATAAACAATACCACATGTAACTACAGAATTGACTTTCCCATCTGAACCACAGCACCACCCTTAGTTTCATCAGATCATATGCTGAATTCTTTTTCCAACCCTAGTGGAATGTCTAAAGTACATTAAACAGGAAAGTGCAGTTGTGTTGAACACCTACAATTATGTTAAGTATGAGCAGATCAGTGCTGCAGTACTGATTTTTGGGTCTTCCTGCCAGGCAGAAGTCCATAATCGGTCCAATTCTCAGAGTCTTTGCATAATCCCCAGACAAGGGACGTCCAAGGACTGATGTTCAGATGTCAGGGTATAAGACAGGTGTCTACCAGTACAATCTTCAGGTCTTTCTAGGCTATTGTATTCATTCTGATGCCTGAGGAAAACAGGATCTTCCCCATTTGAGACAGAGATGTTTTGAGACAGATAGTATACAAGAACTAGATGAAGGGATTTAAAGGGGGTGGGAATAACAGGATTAGGGTACCCACTCCAAACCCCAGCCATGGCAGGCCAAGCAAACAGAGGGGTAGGAGGATAAGAGTTGGTACTGCAACACTGATCTACTCAAGCATCTACAATTATAAATTTAACAACTGTACTACATTTTTTGCAGTCACTGTTGCAGTACTGATTCTAGGGAGGACTCCCACAGCTACAGGTTGGCTGTCAGAGGGTCCCTGAATAGCAGCAGCACAACCTGCCCTAAACCTGGATGTAGTGACTAAATCACAATGTTTGGTTAAGGTGTAGATAGAAGGCTATGTGGCAGCTTCCAAGACCTCCTGATTAGGGATACCTTTTAGGAGGGAAGTGGTGGTTTGCCTGTAGCTGTTTTGAAATGGTCTGTTTACAGACAGGCATGCCTTATTTCCCTTCTGCAAAAGCCACTAAAAGTTGTTCTGCTCTATTTGGAGACTGTGCCCTGTTAAGGCAGTACTTGATCTGGTTTGGTGGATAGTCAGAGAATACAGCATTTGTTTAGCTTCGCTTTGTGGATTAGAACAAAACACTGGTAGGTGTACAGCTCAGTTTAAACAGAACTCTGACACTACCTTGAGCATGAAAGAAGGGTTAGTTCTCAGGGTAACTATCCCTGTGGAATACAGTGAAGGGTTCTTTGTACATCTGGATTTGTAGTTTTGAGATCTACTTGGCCGAGATGATTATCAGCAGGGTAGTCTTCCCAGGGAGAAGCAGAGGCAGCTGGCTCAGTAGGTGGAAGGGTAAGTTTTTCCAAAACACAGTTCAGGCCCCCAGAGGGTGCTGGGTTTCTCCTGGGTGGTCTCGCGTGTATTACCCCTTTTAAATACTGTTTCAATTGGGGAACATTACAGATAGGCAGAGAGCAGGGAATGCAAAACGAGATGGCAGATGCATGTACTTGTATACTTGAATAAAAAGGCTCTGGTGAAATAATTCTCAAAGATGTTCTAGCACTAGATTCATGCCAGCATTAGGTGGTGTCATACCTTCTGTCTGGCACCAAAAAGAAAACCTTCTCCGCTTTCATAAGTATAACTTTCTGGTCATTGAATTTCTCTCTCAAGATAGATAACACTTCAGTACAGTAATTTGCATTGTTTGGTGTTAAAATCCAATTCTCCAGGCTGTTAGCTTGAGCATGCTCAGGTGTGAGTGAATGACAGATCTACTCACCCAACTAATGGGGTCTTGTCATTGGAAGAAGTGTATAGTATCTCCCATTGCCTTGGACTGAAGGGGGCTACAAAAGTATCATGCTTGGTTTATCTGACCTCATTTTAACAGTAACCTGGGAGTAAAGCGCAATGGAGGGAAGGCATACAGGAATAGGTCTATTCATTTGAAGGAGGAGTCTGCTCTCCATCTCTTTTTGTTGGGTTCTGCAGCAGAACCTTTGTAGTTGTCTGCTCTGAGAGGCAGAGATCTATACTCCGGTAACCTCACTGGTGGGTTAGGTCAATGAAAATCTCTCTCCATCACCCATTCTCTGGGGTGCACAAGGTCCTGCTCAGACAATTTGCTATGGTGCTGTTCTGGTGTGTTATGTACGATGCCATCAGTGTCATTTGTAGTTCTTGTGCCCAAAGCAATATGGTTATCACTAGACTGCACAGGGGGTAAGAAAGAGTTCCTACTTGTTCTGTTCAACTCTGTACTGTTCCTGTGGTCAGACTGCTTTGGTAGGATTTTATAGCTAGAAACACTTCCAGCATTTCTTTTTGGTTTATGTGCAGTTTCCTTTGCTCTGCAGTCCATATTCCCTGCAACTTCAGCTGTCATAAGTGTGCTCCCCAGGCTATGTCTGAACTTTCTGAGGTGACAGTTTTGTAAAAATGGTGTCTTTTCACCAAACTAATTCCTTTTCCTGTCAGGGAGAAGAGGCACCAGGGTTTCTAAGGCTTGTTAATGCTATTCCCAAGTGTTTATTTTAGGCACCATTGGTGTTATCTCATGTACAGCTTTGCAACAGGAATCATTAGGATGCAGGACACAATGTATCCCAAGGCCCTTAGTCATTCCCTTGCAGTGATTGTCTGCCTTTGTAATAGGCTCTGCAGATAGCTTGTCAAATAAGAAACCTTGTCTTTGGGTAGAAAGGCCTTTTGTTGACAGAGTATTATTAGTCACCCCAGAAAGAGAATTATTTTCTATAGTTGTAGTTGAGTCTTGCAAAGGCTAAGGGTGAGCCCTACCTTCTAGAAGCAATCCATGGTGATTTACAGGGTTGTCTGAAGTAGCAGAGTAGTTTTCCTCTGAATCGGGTAGTCATCCAGGTAAGAGTAAATGTGAACTCCTACTGAAATTATGCAATGGGCTAAAAATGGTGCTAAACATTTGGTGAAAATTCTGGGAGCAGTAGTCAAGCCAAGTGGTGAAGCAGAGAACTGGTAGTGTACTCTTCGTGCCAGTAACCAAGACTATTTCCTTTGTTTCTTGGTTAAGGGAATGTGAAGGTAGGTCTCCATAAGGTCTAGGGTCATGATATGGGCTTGCTGGAAGATCATGTGCAATAGATTTTGTAGGGTTAACATTTTGAACTGTGTTATGTGAAGAAACTCATTTAACCTTGACAAGTCTAAAACTGGCCTTTATGTGCCTTCCTTTTTGGGACTAGGAATATTCTTGAGTAGAACCACTTACTCTCTTCAGCTGCCAGAGCTGTCTGAATAGATCCTTGTTGCAGTAGTTCTGTTAGGATGGGGGAAATCATACCTCTTGGTCTTTTGCGGGCTTTGGCAGCCCCAGAAAGTTTTTTTTGTCCAAAATGAATGAAATAGCCCCTTTTTGTGATATTTAATACCTACTAGCCCCTCGTGTGACATTCCATAGTTGAAGGAAGGATGGAAGTCTCCCTGTTAGGGGGAAGGGAGAGATGCTGTGAATAGTCACAGCTGTTCCTGGGGGGAATTAGATCCTTGGATTCCCCAGATCTAGTATGTTGGTCATCTTGTCAGTTTCTGAGAAGTCTTGGTCTCTCGCCTCAAAAAGACCTACCTTTTTCTTGCCTTTGAGGCAGTGGGCAAGACTTAGAGGAGTAATTCCTGTTCTATCTAGGTGTGGGGGAGAACATTATTTAAGTGTTGATTTGTTTCCCTTTATTTAAAAAAAAAAAAAAAAAAACTTCCTCTGCAGGAACACCAAAGGGGAACTCCTTATACAGTGGAGCATCAAGGACTTCCTGCTACACTTGGTCTGAGAGAGGTTGTGTCCTCAGCCAGCCATGTCTACATTTGGCTAAACCAGTAGAAGCTGCCCTACACAATGTATCCAATGCCACATTTAGTTAGTGCTTAGATACTTGGAGTACTCATCTAGCTGTCTCCTATATGTCCCTCTGCAGGCTTTTGTCTGAGATCCCTCATACCTTAGCAGTGATATTTTCTTGTAAAGACTACATGTATTTTCAAAACAAAACCAAGCTAGTGCTCAAACCTAACCTAATAGCTAAAACAATGCACACAAAAAACTGTAACCTCAAGGAGCAACCCATTAAAAAATACGCTACTTTTTTTTTTTTTAAACAGTTCAGCGATTTCATCCAAACAATTAACATAGATTTCATCAGAAGTTCCAATTTAATAGTTTGGACAAAAGCGATAAAAAATGGCAATTCAGATGAAGTCCATGTTAACATTTTGTACTCCTTGCACTTTAACATGTGAAACTGACAATTAAGAACCCTCACAGCCAGGGTAATGGACGTGCACATCTTTTTAATAAATCAAGCATCCTGCTCTCTTCTCTGTCATTTGGTAAAAGGATGTCTGGTTGCACTCTTAACACATTCAGTATATACCATCGAAGGATCTGCCTGTTGGGGTCTTGTAAAGGTGCTTGCTGGTGTCAAACAATCTAAAAAGTGATTTGGCTTCCTAGATGCAGGAGGAAGGGAGTCCAGAGTACAGAGCACAAGACAGTTCTTCCTCATCTTCAGATTTTGAGGTCTCCTGGGAAAATACAGCTCTCTTTCATTTACCAGGAGATGCTCCTAGAACAGGCACATATGGCTGGTTGAGCCCCCTGGACTTCATGAAATCCATGAGCTCCTAAGTCAGATTAACCAGGTCCTGTAGACCAACCTGATATGAAAAGGCTAAAGACTGAGGCAGAATGGGCTGGGGCAAGCTAATCAGTTTCTTCAGTTTGAGTGTCTGAGGTTTTGAAATCAAGGCTTCAGGACATGGGGCAGGTGGCTGCAACTTCAATCCAGTTCCCTGGAGTTATCCTTATGTAGGATTACCAAGGGAATACATCCCTCTCCCTCGGCTACCAATATCAGTGTCAGAAGCAAAGGTCTGCAAAGGGACTTCAGATTTAACTGACAGTGCGGTACTCATCATAGTGGCATGGCTTCCTGTGGGGTCATGCCAGAGGGCTCGGGCCTAATGATCATCAGACCAGCAAGCTGCAAAGGCACCTCACCCAGGTTGTCTATAGAAGACCTGACCATGGATGCAGAAGGCTATCATCTGTGACATCCTTTTCCTTTGGTGTCTTATCTTTCTGTTTCTTGGGTAGGGAAACTGGCTGATGCAGAGGCATGTGGTGTGTGGTCACAAGACAATCCTGATAACTTGCCCCAAGCAAAACAAAAAATATGAATGCAGAATTATGCAGAATTTGCTTCCAACACTTCATACAGTTACTGACCTTTTTAAACATAATTAAAAGAAAAGTTCCCCCAACTTTTTAGGAAAGAGGTAACTCTGGAAAAACAGCTGACTGACATACTGTGAGCATTTGAAAAATGGAGTAGTGCACTGGACTGCAGATCTAGAAAAAAAACTGAAGATGTTGCCTAGGCAACCATTTTATACACTGGCATCCAGATATAGGCTCTCAGACAACTGAGGGCTGGGAATTATGCAAATACTCTGGGAATCAGGCCAGTCGCAGGCTTCTGCATGGCAGGAAGACCTAAGATTCTCACTGCAACATAGACTATGAAGAACATTGTCTTATTTCAGAGTCTTATGCCACTCAAGTGACTAACTTTTCAAAAGACTGATTCTCATTTAAATCATACCTTCATCATCCAGTCAGCCAGTTTTCTGTTCGTGTTACCATTATGGATCTCACTTTAAAGACTAACTTACATCACTCTACTCTTTATCGAGTAGAAGGTGGTAGAGATATAGACATGATGAGTTTAATTTCCTGATCACTGTTCTCCACAGGATATCAATGCCAGTATTTTTTTTTTTTTTTTTGCACACCAGCAGTGATTCCTTGTGTGTGTGATTTTTTTTCTTTCTCCATGGTTATGTAACCATGGAGTTAACACATTCTGGGATGGGACAGGATCGGATGTGGAGGCAAACACCTCCACATGTGTGTGTGTGCCCCTTGGGGAAAAAAGCTCTTTTACGAGATTTGAAAAGCTGCAGGTTGGTTTAGTTTGTTGAAGCTGTAACTTCAAAAACCTGTCGGGTATAGTAAGGCAAACCTTGCCGAAATCGAAATACACCATCTGTAAGTGCTTCTATCCTTCTTCAGGAGTGATCCATTCATAAAGCTAAATCAAACTACATGAAAGAGAATTATCATGCAATTCTGCCAGCCTGCCTAAACTCTTTTTGTATCCAGAGTTAACAAAAGACCCTGCACACAATTTCTTTAAAAAACAAACAAAAAAAAAAAAAAAAAAAAAAAAAACTTGAATTTACCTTCTACTTCATCTCAAATCACTTTTGTCTATTTATCCCATTTCATTCTTATCTTACTTTCTTATAATATCCCTCGGCCTATTCTTTTTAAGGCAATCAGGTGAAGAATTCTTTTAACATTCTCTCGGATTCCTATTAATCTTGAAATAACACATCCTTTCCAAAGTGTATTTGAGGATGACTGACCTTTTTTGCCTCTTTTCTGATCTCATTGTAGAAGATATTTTTCTCACACTCCCACATACTTTTGTGTACCTTACTCTTCATTCATCAGTCCATACCTCCCATGCCTTTGGCTGGAACGGTTGTCTCCTCTTCCTACTTTTCTTGCCCTAATTACAAGACGTTCTTTCATTAGTCCTTTAATGTGTTCCATATCTCATCCACTCTCCTGCTGTCCTTTTGACTTCCAATATTATTTCCTTCTGCAGATTAAAAAAATAGTCTATCCTCCAGTACACCCAGAACTCTGTCCTTGTTGATTTGGGTCACAATACTCCAGGGATCCATGAACTTCACTTTGACACATTCACGGCTACTCAGTTGCTATGTCATCTCTGTTCGTCTATTTGCACTAGTGAGGACTAGGTCAAAGATTCTTCTTTCTTGCTAGGGTCCTCACTTCATACTGACGCTCAGCTTCTACTAAATCTTCTACCATTTTCCCTCTTCTCATTAACCTTCATGTGGGCATACTAAAATGAACACCATTAGCAATCTTTAATACAGACTTTACACTGCAGTTTGGCCAAATGCAGGAGGCAGTAGATACATTGTATCTACATGTCTGAGTTACTGCACAATGGTACCTCCTATACTGAGCCAGATATTGCCAACATACTGGCTGACAGATTCAGTGCCAACTTTACCCCCCCCCAAAGGACCAATCTCAATACAGGAAGAATGTCAGCCACCCAACATTACTGCAGCACAGGTTAAAGCTGCATTGTCCAAGGCCAAGGATACAGCTTCCATGGGACCTGACAATATCCCTGGCTGTGTTCTACATGAATTACAAAGTGAACTGGCACCACATCTGTGTGCCTTGGTCGCTCACAGCCTCACCTCAGGCTCTGTCCCTACTGAATGATGCACTGCTAGAGTCATCCCTCTCCATAAAAGAGGAGCGACTACAGACCCAGGAAATTATCGCCCCATTAGCCTGACTAGTCCGATATGTAAGGCTATGGAGCGCATCATCATAGACCCAATTAACAAGGATATAGGGAATCTCCAAACTCTAGAGCCCACGCAATTTGGTTTTGTGAAAGGTAGATCATGCCTGCTGATGAAGGTAAGGCAGTTCATACAATTACCTTGATCTGGCCAAGGCCTTTGATACCATTCCTCACTCATGAATTATTGATAAACTCACCAAACTAGGCATTAATCCCGATATCGTTTGGTGGGTTGCAAATTGGCTCACAGATAGAACCCACAGTGTGATAGCAGCAGACTCCAAGTCAGACTGCTGACCAGTCACGAGTGGAGTCCCACAGGGATCAGTCCTGGGCCCTCTCCTGTTTGGCATCTACTTCACAGATGTCCAGGCCAACAAGGAGGGACTCTGGCTGAGCAAGTTCGCAGATGACTGCAAACTGGAAGCCATTATTAATTCCCCAAGTGATGCAGACATCCTGCAGAAAGGCCTCACTGAGACCAATGACTGGTGTCGAAACCATGGCCTTAAGCTTAATGCCAAAAATTGTGCTGTTATCCCCTTTGGGAAAAAATCCGTTCCCACTAATTACCACACTGACTGCAGCCCACTGAACACTGAAGGTGTTATAAGAGATCTGGGGACACAGGTTGACAGCAACCTCTCCTTCAACCACCACACTGCCACTGTGGTCAGAAAGTCCTTCTATGTAGCACATTTCATTGCCAAGGGTTTTACATCCAGGAATAAAGAGGTCATCATTTCTCTCTACTCTTCCCTCATTAGACCAATCAGAGTATAATGGCCCATTTGGCATGTACCTCACTAGACACCTGCAACACCTGAAGAGGCCAGAAAAGTACCTCAAGAAGAGGATCCTAGGCCTTAAACACATGTCCTACATGGACAGACTCAAAAAGTTCCAGCTGGTCTCTCTCATATCATCAACTAAGAGGCAATCTCTACTTGACTTACAAAGCCATGTCTGACCCAGCTCTGTTAGAAATGCTACATTTAAAGAAATCCCAATCCCTCCGCACCACATGCTCCAGAGACCTCAACCTCATTACCACAATCAAAAGAAAGTACAGTTTTGTACCTACCATAAATGTAGATGTTCGAGGATTCCATTGCTGCAGTCCTTACTATTGGGTATAGTCCGCATCCAGTCGGCCCGAATACCAGAGTATAAGGCTGACGTCGGTCAGGGCGCATTAGACTGACGTCAGTACGTCAGGGTACTAATGCGCATGACTGGCGTCATATCCTCAGTCTTTTCTTGCCCCAGATGTCAGAAGACCCTAAAAAGACAAGGCCCAAAATACCTGCACCAAAACATGAAGAATATATACAAAATATAAGCAGGTAAATCACCTACACAACCACCCCTAAACACAGAGGGGAAGGAGGGAGGGTAAATTGGACTGCAGCAATGGAATCCTCGAACATCTACATTTATGGTAGGTACAAAACTGTACTATGTTCTTCGTCTTCCATTGCTGCAGTCCTTACTATTGGGTAGAATCCCAAAGCAGAGGTAAGGGAGGCTGGCAAATCATAAAGAAGCAGGAGCTGACAACATGCCTTGCAAAACAGCTGTGGCAAAACCAGCCCTAGACTTAGAGTAGATAGGAAGGTGATAATGCTTAGAGAAAGTATGCACTGAACTCCAAGTAGCTGCTTCCAAAATATCCTTAGTTGCCACCCCCGTAGAAATGCTGTTGAAGTGGCAGTAGCCCTAGTGGAATGAGGCCTAATCCCAGCTGGAACCTCCTTGCCATGATGGGAATAACAAAATGCAATGCAAAAGCCAATCCACCTAGAAATAGTTTGTTTTGACACAGGCTTGCCCTGAATTCAAAGCAAAAGAAACAAACAACTGCTGAGACTGCCTAAAATCCTTAGTCCTGCTTAAGTAATAACGCAATTGCCTGTGTACATCTAAAGTATGCAAAATCTTTTCCCCTTTATTTTGGGGTCTGCATAAAAGGTAGGCAAATGAATAGTTTGGTTTAAAGCCACACTAGAAACCACCTTAGGCATAAAGGAAGGATTAGTGCGTAATGATACCCTATCCTTATGGAAAATCAAAAGGGCTCGACTGCCATAAGGGCCTGCAACTCAGACACCCTTCTTGCAGAAGTAATAGCCAACAAAAAGCAGTCTTCCATGACAAATATTTCAATTCAGCAGTAGCCGCAGGCTCAAAAGGTTGTAGAGTAAGTTTTTCAACACAAAATTGAGATCCCAAGCAGGAGTAGGAGCTCTCATTGGGGGTCTTATATTCTTAGCCCTCTAAGAAACTGCTTGAACAAAGGATGCGAAAACAATGGTGGGTCACAATCATAGTGAGCTGAGATTGCTGCAGCATGAATCTTGATGGAAGAGAAGGACAGACCCTTGTCCAGTAACTCAGTAAGATATTGAAGAGCCATACTCAAATTAGGCTCAGAAATCTCCAAATTCTTTGCTTTACACCAAAATAAAAATCTCTTCCATTTTGCTGCGTGCACACTTTCCTTGTACTAGGTCTTCTAGCTTCCATAATCACATTTAAAACTTGTTGAGGAAGTTGAGACCTGCTGTGTTTCAACACAGAATATGCCAGGCTGTCAGATGAAGAGAGTGAAGCTTGACATTGAGCAGATGACCGTCCTGCTGGGATAACAGATGTGGAATCAAAGGTTAAGGCCATGGAGGCTTCTTTACCAGACTCCGTAGTAGAGGGTACCAGTGTTGCGAGGCCAATCTGGAGCTATCAAAATCATCCTTGGCCTGTCCTGTCTGACTTTTAACAGTACCTTTGGAAGAAGAGGCAGAGGTGGAAAGGTATACAGATGAAGGTTTGTCCAACTGAAAGACAGAGCATCCACTTTCCAAGCTGTGTGATGAAACCCCTTTGTGCAAAACTGTGGCAGCTGGTGGTGTAGTGGAGAAGCGAACAGATCTATGTCTGGAGTTCCCCATGACACTGTCAATTTCTGAAATACATGAAGATCCAGTTTCCACTTGTGGGGATCCATGATTTGTCTGCTTAACACATCTGCTAAGGAGTTCTGTGCTCCTGGCAGAAACCTTGCCTGAAGAGTTAGGTGCAAGCGTAGCGCAGTCTCCCAGAAAATCATTGCATGCCTGCATAGAGGATAAGAATGTGTTCCCCCTTGTTTGTTGAAGTACCACATGACAGTTGTGTTGTCTGTTAGAATCAACACCTGCCCTGGAAGAAGTAACTCCTTGAAAGCCAGCAATGCGAACTGGACTGCTAACACCTCCTTTATGTTGATATGTAGATGCTGTAGTCTGGCAGGCCACTTGTCTTGTATCCACTTTACATTTAGATGAGCTCCCCAAGCAATGTCTGAGGCATCTGTCGGTAAAATATGACTCGCCTCTGGCCGGGTCACAGAGAGTCCCTTGTTTAGGTGACATTCCTGAGCCCACCACAAAAATACTCTTTGAAGGCAAGGTATTATTTGAATGACAGTGTCTAAATTCTGGCAGTGCTGTGTCCATACATTTTGAGATACCATTGTAACTTCCTCATATGCAGTTTGGCATTGGGAAGCACCAGAATACAAGATGCCATGAACCCTAATGCTTGAAGGACTGTCTCTGCAGTCAGCACGGACGGATGAGAGAGTTGATGGAAGTAAAGTGACAGACTCTTTTGTTTGTCCGGGGTTAAAAGACCATCTGGGCTGCTGTATTCAGTCTCACACCCAGAAAGCACATGTCGTGAGAGGGTACTAGACTGGACTTTATTTCGTTCACAGAATACCCTAGGCATCTTAGCACTGCTATAAGATATTCCAGATGCTGTAGAAGGTCCTCCTTTTCTTGAGCCAGAATCAGGCAGTCGTCTAAATAAGGATAGATTTGAAGTCCTTGTAGCCTGAAGTAAGCTATCACTGGAGCCAGAACCTTTGTGAATATTCTGGGCGCAGTAGATAAGCCAAAGGGCAATGCAGAGAACTGATAATGAGAATCTCCAGCTTGAAACCGCAGATACTTCCTGTAACTTAGCCTGATATGCACATGAAGGTAAGCTTCCTTGAGATCTAAAGTTACCATCCAGTGATTTTTGCCCAGCAGGGGTAAAAGCTGTTGTAACGTCAACATCTTGAACTTGGGAATGTCCAGATAAGTGTTGAGGAGAGATAACTCCAAAAGCAGTCTCCACGTGTTCCCCTTCTCTGGTACTAGGAACATGCGAGAATAAAATCCTAGGCCCCTTTCTGACACAGGGACTGGTAGAATGATGTCCAACACCCATCTGTCTTGAGTAATTAAATCCCAATTTCCTTTTGAAAGAGAAAGTTGTCCTTCCAAAGGAGCTGCCAGACGAGAATCTACTGGCAGTAGAAAAGGCAGGTCATTGGGTCTGTTTACGAAAGGACTGACCCCTGCCCTCACCAGAAGTCTGAGCAGGTGAACTCCCTGTTCTAGGCCTAAAAGAACCTGGAGCCCTGCCCTACCACGTCTAGACCTACCCCTAGACTGGGAATCATAAGCAGGATATGTCCACCCCTTAGCAGGCCAATTTCTACTAAACTTGGTGGCTGTACCTGCAAAAATCTTTAACAGTTTGCATAGACTTAGCTTTGTCCTCCATTTTCTTTAAAACTGCTTCCACAGGTGAACCAAACAACACATCAGACTGTAAAGGAGCATCCAAAATCCTTGTCTTAACATGCTCAGCCAAATTTTGATCCCTCAACCAGGCATGCCTGCGAAGAACAGAACTAGTGGCAGCCACCCTCGAGGAGGCCTGCACAGCATCAAAACCACATTGCAAAGAATGCTTGCCCACTTGTTCAGACACATAAACTAAATCCAGCAAGTCTTTACAATCAATACCTTCCGCCAAAGCATCCACCTTAGATTTCAATTGTGAAAGGAGATAATTTTGATATTTCAGCATGTGAAACTGACAATTCAACGCTCTCATGGCTAGAGTGGAAGAAGTATACACTTTCTTACCCCACCTATCTAACGCCCTTGCCTCTTTGTCAGTGGGAACAGGATTTTTAATCACAGAGGCTTTAACACCTTTAGGCCCCTGAGAAACAGTTTCTGGGTCCGCCCTAGGACTCCTAAACAAATACTTATGAGCTTCGGGCACCCTATAGTACCTATCAGGTTTAACAGGAGCAGGAGGCAAAGAATCAGGGTTCAGGGAAGCCTCTGCAAAAACATCTTCCACCACATTCAACACAGGAGGTATAGCTAAGGGCCTATGCTGGGGTAAAACAAGAATTCCTAAGCCTCTTCCTGGAATCAGAGTAATCCTGGCCTTCCCATTTAAAGTGCTCCCTCATGGAATGCAGAGTCTCTGAAAATGAAAAATCCTCAGGAGGAGAAGCAAGGAGTGGCATCATCCACATCAGAATCAGAATAATGAGGATACTCCTGCAAATCTTCCGCAGAAGATTCAGAAGCCCGGAACCCTGTTCAAAACTGTCAAACTCTGGTTCCACTCTAGGCCTCTTATCAGGAGGGCCCATAGAACCTCTAATCATAGTAATCAAATCTTCTGCCATTTTAAGCATATGTTTCTTAGGTACAGAACCCGAAGGCTAGGAGAAGCCCTACTGAAGCTGAAGTTGGCCTACCTCTAAAGAAGTCTTGGCAACAGAAGGAGAGGCTCTAACTACTTTGGGAAGAGAGGGAAGAATAGTTACCTGAGAAGCCCCCTCAGCCTGGCCTGCCTCCTGAGAGGGTACATCCTGTAACAGTAAAGTTTCTGCCTGAGACTCTATAGAAACTCCTGGCAAAACCTCTGGCTCCACTGAGCCATCTAAAGAACCGGCGTCTGGGACTGCGGTTCATCAACCCTAGGCTTCGCTGTTTTGTCCTTGCGCTTCTTGGATGAAGCGGCGCCGGAGCATCCGGCGGCATTTTATAATTGCAACGCTTCCCAAACACTAATCTGGCACAGTCTAACCTCCTCTTAATAGTGCGTTTGTTAAACTTAGCACAAGAGCGGCAACCAACAACGTCGTGCTCAGGCCCTAAACAAGGTATACATAATGTATGGTAATCCCTATGAGGTATTTGTTTCCCACAAGAAATACAGTTATTCACTTTTTCTGACATCCGGTTAAATACTGAGGCAAGAAAAAACCAAAATGTTCCCCAACGGGGTACTTAGCCAACTCTGATTCGGTCTGAAATTCCGGTTTTGGAAATATTTCAGAACGCCAACCTGCACTCGCAAAACTGCTTCTGCATCGGATCACGCGGCAAAAAAGACTGAGGATATGACGCCGGTCATGCGCATTAGTACCCTGGCGTACTGACGTCAGTCTAATGCGCCCTGACCGACGTCAGCCTTATACTCTGGTATTCGGGCCGACTGGATGCGGACTATACCCAATAGTAAGGACTGCAGCAATGGAAGACGAAGAACATCATGTGGGAGGGACAGGTTCATAACCCAGAGACTGCCCATGCTCTGGAATAGACTTCCCATACATGTCAAACAGAGCACCTCACTGGCCTTCTTCAAGAAAAATCTTGATGAGTGGATGGGAAATAGAAAGTTCACCCCGGGGATCACTCCAGTGGCTCTACTTGATAGAGGCACTGGGAACTAACGTTGGGTGGCACAATGCCAGGGCACTTCTATGGGCTAGGCTTGTAAAGGCTCCAGGGTCATTAGCCTAGTTACATACCTTTGAACCTATGTCTATATCTTCAAAGTTCAAACTCCAAACTAGACTGTACCAAAGCATCACAGATAACATGCAGCAGAATGAGGGGCTCTAGAATTCAAAGAGAAGATGAAATACAAAACAGAAGGAAAAAGATGAGCTGTTCATTCACTGTCACTGAAAAATACTCTGGAAAGATAAGCAAGTTAAAAGGTTAAATTGATTTCAAATACCTTATTAAATCACACAGAGTATACGTGCAAGGAGTACAATATGGATTTTCCTTTTGAAAAAGCTTACCATGATTAGAGGGTATTATGATGCGCCTACAGTATCTACTCACCAGGCTTTCCCCCTTTTACAGGTTTACTGTACTGCTTGTCTTCAAGATGAATTTTCAGCTGCCTCCTCAGCTCCTCAACTTCATGCCTTGGAAAAGTATGAAATGAACATTAGAAACTAGAATATTAAAAATGCCCGACTGTATATGTTTCCCCCTATGTGGTATTAGTATTATGCTATTAAAGAATGAAATTATGATCCAATGCTCAAAAGTCATAAGTTTTTGATGAAAACTGCAGATTAAAGTATAAAAACAGAGAATATTTGGTAGCATTTTGCAGATTATGTAGTACAGAAAGGAATCCATTTATGTCTTTATAATTAGCTCAATCTATGGATATAGCAGTCCCTTTAAGAAGGCACTTCTAAGTCTGAAACTCAACTGTCAACAGATCTACCTTCCAGAAAGACTAGGTGAAAAGTCACTAAATGCCTAGCAGAAATTCAGAACAGAGTTCAGGGAAGGTTCTAATCAGTTCTCAGAACCGCAGACCTGAAAGAATATTAGTCAAACTGTATTGTATATGCTACTGCAACTATCTAAAGCGAACAGGTATTTTATTAACTTGTCATCTATTGTATTTATCAACCAGGTATGTGGGCTGATCAGATATATTAGCCACAAACTGAAAGTCAGTTAAAAATAAAACATAAAGCTAGAAATATGTAGATATACACTCACACACACGTGCATACATTTATAATATATACACACACACACGTGTATATATATATATATATATATATATATATATACACACATACATACACACACACACACATACAAACACAGATTAACATATATGTGGATGGATCTACTTTTAAATCACAAAACCCATAACACCAAACATTATTTTCCCAGAGACGAAAATAACTAATACTGAAAATCCCACACGGCCGATTTTTCCTCAAGCAAGTACACACTTGCCCAACATGGGGAAATATGCCCTTTTCTCCAGTGTAGTGCAATCCCAGAGCTGGTATATATAGTTAGGGGGGTGTGGGGGGCACAGCCCCCCATCTAGGCGGGTCTTATTTAGTTCAGTGTGGTTACGTTATGTTTTGGGCAATAGGCCCTTTGGGATTTTCAGTAACGTTCGGTGCTGTGAGTTTCTCAATATAAAAGTAGATCCATAGATATATATATATATGTGTGTGTGTGTGTGTGTGTGTGTGTGTGTGTTTATATATATATATATATATATATATATATATATATATATATAGTTACACACACACACCCTGGTTCACTTTATAATTTCGAAAAACTGAAATCCTGAATTTCAGTTTTTCGAACTTATAAAGTTGAATGTTGAAAATCGCAAAAGTGCATAATCGCAAATCTGAATATCTCGAATTTGCAGTTATTGCTTTACAGTGCATTGTATGTGGTGTTGTGACTGGATGGTGTTTCGTGTTGTGTATGGATTTAGGAGTGATTTAAGGTAAGTGTTTTATTAGGGTTTTGTGCGGGAGCTTGAGTGTAGGTGAATGTGTTTGTTAGTTGCATGTGTGGGTTAGAGTTGGCAGGTGAAAGTATGGGTGTGTAAGTGTTGGATGTGTTGGCATTTGTATATGTGTGATGTTTGTGTTTGTGCTAGGGGGGGCTGTAGAATGTGTGGGTGTGAGTTTCCTTTCTGCGTGCGTTTGTGCAATCTCTGAGTTGGTATACAAAAGTAGGGGTGGGGAGGGGGGCACAGCCCCCCACATGGGGGGTGCATGGGGGCTTGCCCCCCTGCTTATATGTAAAGTAGGTTTATTTGTTTGTGTGTGCTTTGTTTGTTGTGGTTTGGATTGGATGATGTATGTGTTGTGTATGGTGTGTGCCTGTTCGTGATTTTTGTGTTTCGTGAATGTGTAGTTTCGGGATTTAGGCTGTTCAACTTTATGGTTTTGAAAAACTGAAATTCAGGATTTCAGTTTTTCAAAATTATAAAGTGAATCCATACACACACATTATTTATATATATATATATATATATATATATATATATATATATATATATATATATATATATATATATATATATATATATATATATATATACACATACATACACACACACACACACACACACACACACACACATTTTCCACCCACAAATAATGACACTTTTGCAGACATGTACTGATGTTTTTCAAGTATTTTGAAAACTTGTATAGCCATCAGAAAAAATTAATCACAGGGATGAATAACTGAGTAAGTGCTAACAGTGCTCACTGTATGACAGCTCACTAAAACTGATAACTGTAGGTCAAATAAGGGCTAAAGCAGATAAAGGAGTAGAGATACGTCATCAGATGATTACGGTGAATTATGAAGAAGGCAGTTGCATTTAGTAGAAGATTTTAGGTAAAAGGCAATTGCATTTAGTAGAAGATTTTAGGTAATCTAAGAAGGATTCTTGAATGAAGGTAATGGAAACTTCATTGTGTATATTTATGGGTATGAAGCCTAAAGCTCCAAACAGTAGGCCCAAGATTAAAGAAGGATCGCACTGCAGTGCTAATTGCAAACTGTGGTCCAATAAGATTGGTGGCTGCAGGCATGGAGTTTTGTAACGCATAAAAGATTTTAGCTATGGGAGCAAAATAATTGTAGACAAGATTAATAGTACCTACAAATAGCGACAAAAACAACAGGTGTCTCTTCTAGTTACTTCAAAGGTGTTTGCAACAATAAGTTGGCAGTATTGTTGGGTGTGAATATATGATAGGCTTATGAAATTAGAGCATGCATTTTTTTTTTTTGTTAAAACTTGTTGCCTGGTTGCAATTCTGGGCAATTGCTAGTCACCTGCATTCAAGTTTGGGGATGAAAATTTTTCCCTCCCTTGAATATTAAATCTTCTTTAGTAAGAAAGTTTTCAAATTTATGTGTGCATTTTAGGTAGGCAAGAACTTTGGAGATAGTGGATTTGACATGATGCATAAAGGAGAGATGTGAGTCAAATTACATTCCTAAGTAATTGTATGCATCACAAAGAAGAATTCTACTGGTCATTTAATAAAAGAAGAGTGGAGTTTATGAATTTCTAAGGAGTATCAGTGAGCATAGTATTGGTTTTAATGGATCTGCAAGGAGTTTATTAACTAAAGCAAGATACAGAATTGTTGGAGCTGAAGACGAGGTAGCTTTTGGAGATATTGAGAATTACTACCTGATTTGGATAACAGGGGAGCTCATTTATATAAAAACTATTATATTTTTAAGAAATTCTACTGCTTTTTTTTAAAAACAAAGATAAACAGAAAAATCAAATGATAACAGAACTATAGTGAAGAAAATGGTCTTCAATAGGAGAAAAAAACTTACAATTATTGCCACTTCAGATCAACTGCATGTACAAAAAATGCATGAGCAAGTATCATGTTGCACAGCCATATCTATCTAAATGGCATTGTTAAAGTGGAAGGAGGCAGCTGTAGGAGTCTTCATTCTCAAATGAGAACACTATTTAACCCAGGTGCTTATGGACAAGGCAGTCTCGATAGTCTGATTGAGACATTAGTCTGTTTTTCCACATTTTGTCACAGAAAAGCTCAACTACACTGGCCCGTAAACCAAAACGAATCTAAGACTGAGATAAGGCCTGGTCTCATGTTAGGCATAACACCAAACATACAAAATTCCCAGTCTAGTATTACTGATGGTTCGGAAACATCCACCAGTTTCAGCACAAGAAGGCCCCATTATATTCTAACCTTGGAGCAGCCCTGCATCCTCTTGGTCAAAACTCCAACATACCTAAAGTAATATTCTAAGTTGTGTCAAATCTGCAGGCAAGGAATTTATGAAAAATGAAACTAGGATGAGTCTCAAAACTTTCTGATAAAATGATTCTAGCACTCAGTAAAAAGTTTCAGGTCTTTATTTTTCTGTTAAAATCGTGAATCATCTTCACTCCATAACAGGAATGGGTACTTGCGTATTATTGCAACCAGGAGAAGTGTGTCTCATCACACGTTTTTTTTTTTATCAGTCATTGCTTCAGGTTTAATTCTCACATTTCCAAATAATACTAAAGTCAGCAAACCTGTCTTCTGTGTTTATATTTTGGAACCATTTGGTTGGGCAAGTGGTACATTAATGTGGGTCGCCTTTTTGTCATAATGAATGAATGGATAACGATGGTTGGAGTACAAACACTGTAGAGATGAAGGGTGCAGTTTACAAGAGACTTGCCTAGCAATATATTTCATATAGGTATAGTAGTGTGGATTGTGTACTGCTGAGAGGAAAACTTCGGACGTGTATCCCTCAAAGCAGACGTTCACATATTGGGTGACTGTTTTATCTACTGGCAGACAGCACTCTTCAAAACTTCTGTGAGGGGCTGGTAAAGTCGCTGGGTCATCAAAGGCAGTGGCAAACTGAAAAGGGCCTCCACTCAGAGGAACTGTAATGAGCAAAGGTTAAATGGGCTTAGTATAATTAGTGGGTCCACATATAACCGTTAATGGCGAGTTTAGCTGACATGCAGGACGGAATCTAAAATATGGAAACGATAGGAACTTCTGTGCTTTTGAAGTGCCTTATTCACCATGTAAGCACGACTGAAACTTGAAATCTTGTCGTTGCTGTTAGTCAAATCTGTACAGCACTGTTTACATATTGCTGTTTACATCCACCTATGAGTTAAGCTCAGTCTGCCCAATTTTCTTAAAATGTACTACGAACTGTGAAAGGAGTTCTTATGCTTAAATCTCACCCACCGTTTACCGCTTTTAGTGGACTGTAGTATTGTCAATATTTCATTTAGTCTCCTCAAAATTTTGTTGTTTCTTCGCACTTAAAAAAGTACAGTTTTGTACCTACCATAAATGTAGATGTTCGAAGATCCACATTGCTGCAGTCCTAACACTTGGGTAGTCCGCTGTCCCTCGATCGGCCCGAATATCAGAGTATAAGGCTGACGTCGGTCAAGGCGCATTTGACTGACATCAGAACGTCAGGGTACAAATGCGCATGACCGACGCCATATCCTCAGTCTTTTCTTGCCCCAGATGTCAGAAGACCCTAAAAAGAAAGGTCAAAACCCATAGACAACAACTAAACAACCAACCAGCCTAACACCAAAAATATGTACAATATATACAATATATACACTATACCTCAGAGGGATAACCCAGGCCACACAACCACCTCAAACTACAGAGGGGAAGGAGGGAGGGTAAATTGGACTGCAGCAATGTGGATCTTCGAACATCTACATTTATGGTAGGTACAAAACTGTACTATGTTCTTCATCTCACATTGCTGCAGTCCTAACACTTGGGTAGAATCCCAAAGCAGAGGTAAGGGAGGATGGCTAAACTATAATGAAGCAGAGGCTGCCAAAATGCCCTGCAACACAGCAGTGGCAAAACCAGCCCTGGATTTAGAGTACAGAGGAAGGTGGTAATGCCTAGAGAAGGTATGCACTGAACTCCAAGTGGCTGCCTCCAAAATATCCTTAGTAGCCACCCCTCAAAAAGCTGTTGAAGTGGCAGTAGCCCTAGTGGAATGAGGCCTAATCCCAGCTGGAATCTCTTTGCCATGATGGGAATAACAGAAAGCAATGCAAAATCCAATCCACTTAGAAATAGTTTGTTTTGACACAGGCTTGCCCTGAGAACACAAAGCAAAAGAAACTAATAACTGCTGAGATTGTCTGAACCCTTTAGTTCTGTCCAAATAATATTGCAACTGCCTGTGTACATCTAAAGTGTGCAAAATCTTTTCCCCTTTAGTTTGGGGATTTGCATAAAAAGTAGGCAAATGAATAGTTTGGTTTAAAGCCACACTAGAAACCACTTTAGGCATAAAGGAAGGATTAGTACGTAAAGATACCCTATCCTTATGGAAAATTAAGAAAGGCTCAACTGCCATAAGGGCCTGCAATTCAGAAACCCTTCTTGCAGAGGTAATGGCCAACAAAAAGCAGTCTTCCATGACAAATATTTCAACTCAGCAGTAGCTGCAGGCTCAAAAGGTTGTAGAGTGAGTTTCTCCAACACAAAATTGAGATCCCAAGCAGGAGTAGGAGCTCTACGTGGGGGTCTTATATTCTTTGCCCTCTAAGAAATTGCTTGAACAAAGGATGAGAAAACAATGGTGGGTCACAGTCGTAGTGAGCTGAAATTGCTGCAGCATGAATCTTAATAGAAGAGAAGGACAAACCTTTGTCCAATAACTCAGTAAGATATTGAAGAGCCACACTTAAATCAGGCTCAGAAACATCCAAATCCTTAGCTGCACTCCAAAATAAAAATCTCTTCCATTTATCTGCGTACACTTTCCTTGTACTAGGCCTTCTAGCTTCCAAAATCACATTCAAAACTTGTTGTGGAAGTTGAGACCCTTTCTGATTTAAAACAGAATATGCCATGCTGTTAGGTGAAGAGAGTGAAGTTTGACATTGAGCAAATGACTGTCCTCCTGGGACAACAGATGAGGAATCAAAGGCAAAGGCCATGGAGGCTTCCGTGCCAGACTTCTCAGTAATGGGTACCAGTGCTGTCGAGGCCAATCTGGAGCTATCAAAATCATCCTTGGCTTGTCCTGTCTGACCTTCAGAAGTACCTTTGGGAGGAGAGGCAGAGGTGGAAAGGCATACACATGAAGATTTTTCCAACTGAAAGAAAGAGCATCCACTTTCCAAGCTGTGGGATGAAACCTTTGTGCAAAACTTTGGCAGCTGGTGGTTTAGTGGAGAAGCGAACAGATCTATGTCTGGAGTTCCCCAGGACACTGTCAATTTCTGAAATACATGAAGATCCAGTTTCCACTCGTGGGGATCCATGATTTGTCTGCTTAACACATCTGCTAAGGAGTTCTGTGCTCCTGGCAGAAACCTTGCCTGAAGACTTAGTTGTAAACTGAGAGCAGTCTCCCACAAAATCATTGCTTGCCTGCATAGAGGATAAGAATGTGTTCCCCTTGCTTGTTGATGTACCACATGACAGTTGTGTTGTCTGTTAGAATCAACACCTGCCCTGGAAGAAGTAAATCCTTGAAAGCTATTGATGCAAACTGGACTGCTAACATCTCCTTCAAGTTGATATGTAGATGCTGTAGTCTGACAGGCCACTTGTCTTGTATCCACTTTCCATTTAGATGAGCTCCCAAGCTTTGTCTGAGGCATCTGTTGTTAAAATTTGACTCGCCTCTGGCGGGTCACAGAGAGTCCCTTGTTTAGGTGACATTCCTGAGCCCACCACAAAAATTCCTTTTGAATGCAAGGTATTATTTGAATGACAGTGTCCAGATCCTGGCAGTGCTGTGTCCATACATTTTGAGATACCATTGCAGCTTCCTCATATGCAGTTTGGCATTGGGAAGCACCAGAATACAAGATGCCATGAACCCTAAGGCTTGAAGGACTGTCCTTGCAGTCAGCCCGGACTGAAGAGATAGATGATGGAAGTAAAGGGAAAGATTCTTTTGTTTGTCCGGGTTAGAAAGGCCATCTGGGATGCTGTATTCAGTCTTACTCCCAGAAAGCACATGTCTTGAGAGGGTACTAGACTGGACTTTATTTCGCTCACAGAATACCCCAGGCATCTTAGCACTGCTATCACATACTCCAAATGACGAAGAAGCTCGTCCTTCCTTGAGCCAGTATCAGGCAATCGTCCAAATAAGGATAGATTTGTATTCCTTTCAGCCTGAAGAATGCTATCACTGGAGCCAGAACTTTTGTAAACACTCTGGGCAGTAGATAAGCCAAAGGGCAATGCAGAGAACTGATAGTGAGAAGTCCCAGTCAAAACGCAGATACTTCCTGCAACTTAGCCTGATAGGAACATGAAGGTAAGCCTCCTTGAGATCCAAAGTTACCATCCAGTGATCCTTGCCCAGTAGAGGTAAAAGCTGTTGTAACGTCAACATTTTGAACTTGGGAATGTCCAGATAAGTGTTGAGGATAGATAAATCCAAAATCGGTCTCCACGTGTTCCCCTTTTTTGGCACAAGGAACAGGCGAGAATAAAATCCTAGGCCCCTTTCTGGCATAGGAACCGGCTGTATGGCCCCTATTTGGAGTAACAGAGAAATTTGCTTGTGAGCCTCTATTCTTTGTTGAGGAGGAATATCTGGCATGCCTTTGAAAGGAGGCAAGGTATGGAAATAAAACCTGTAACCGTGATGTATGATATCCAGTACCCATTTGTCTTTTCTTTGAAAAGTGCCAACCTTCCTCCCAAAGGTGCTGCCAGGCGAGAAGGTTCTGGCAGCTGAAAAGGTAGGTCATTGGGTCTGTTTATGAAAGGACTGACCCCTGCCCTCACCCGAAGACTGTGCAGGAGAACTCCCTGTCCTAGGCCTGAAAGAGCCCTGACCTCTGCCCCTGCCACGTCTAGATCTACCCCTAGACTGGGAATCATAAGAAGGATACGTCCACCCTTTAGTAGGCCAATTTCTACTAAACTTTGGAGGCTGAACCTGCAAAAAATCTTTAACAGTCTGCATAGACTTAGCCTTGTCTTCCATTTTCTTTAAAACTGCCTCAACAGGAGAACCAAACAAGACATCAGATTGCAAAGGGGCATCCAAAATCCTAGTTTTAACATGGTCAGATAAATTTTGATCCCTCAGCCAGGCATGCCTGCGAAGAACTGACCCAGTGGCAGCCACCCTAGGCGAGGCCTGTACAGCATCAAAACCACATTGCAAAGAATGCTTACCCACCTGTTCAGAAACATGCACTAAATCTTGTAACTCTTTACAATCAATACCTTCCGCCAGAGCATCCACCTTAGATTTCAACTGTGAAAGGAGATAATTTTGATATTTCAACATGTGAAACTGGCAATTCAAAGCCCTCATGGCTAGAGTGGAAGAAGTATAAACTTTCTTTCCCCATCTATCCAAGGCCCTGGCCTCTTTATCTGCAGGAACCGGATTCTTGACAACAGAAGCCTTAACACCCTTAGGCCCCTGGCTAACAGTTTCTGGGTCTGCCCTAGGACTCTTAAAAAGATACTTATGAGCTTCAGGCACCCTGTAATACCTATCCGGTTTAACAGGAGCAGGAGGCAAAGAATCAGGATTAAGCGACGCCTCTGCAAACACATCTTCCACAACATTCAGAACAGGAGGTATAGCTAAAGGCCTATGCTGGGGTAAAACAAAAATTCCCTAAGCCTTTTCCTGGAATCAGAGAAATCCTGACCTTCCCATTTAAAATGCTCTCTCATGGAGTGCAGGGTCTCTGAAAAAGAAAAATCCTCAGGAGGAGAAGCAGAAGGAGTAGAATCATCCACATCAGAATCAGAATAATGAGAATACTCCTGCAAGTCTTCAGCCGAAGACTCAGACACATCCAAGCCTGCTCATAATCCCCCAACACAGGTTCCATCCTAGGCCTCTTATCAGGAGGGGGCATAGAGCCTCTAATTAAAGTAATTAAATCTTCTGCCATTTTAAGCATGTGCTTTTGGGCACAGAACCTGAAGAACTAGGAGTGACACCCACAGAAGCAAAACTAGACCTGCCTCTAGGGAAGCCTTGGAAGCAGAAAGAGAGGGCCTAGACACCTTAGGAAGGGAGGGGAGTACAGTTACCTGAGAAGCCCCTACAGCCTGACCTGCCTCCTGGGAGGCCACATCCTGTAAAACACAGTCTCCCTGGGACTCCATAGAGGCCTCCGGAACCACCGGTTCCACTGACGCTCTAAAGAACCGCGTCCGGTTTCGGACGACTCCTCTAACCTAGGTTTAACTGTCTTGTCCTTGCGCTTCTTAGAAGCGGGCCGGAGCATCCGACGGCATATTGTAATTGCACCGCTTCCCAAAGACTAACCTGGCACAATCCAACCCACGCTTTATAGTGCGTTTATTAAACCTAGCACAAAAGCGACACCAACAACGCCGTGCTCAGGTCCCACACAAGGTATACACAAATTATGGTAATCCCTATGCGGTATCTGTTTCCCACAAGAAATACAGTTATTCACTTTTTCTGACATCCGGTAAACCACTAAGGCAAGAAAAACCAAAATATTCCCCAACGGGTACTTAACCAACTCTGACTTCGGGTCTGAAACTCCGAATCAAAAATTTCAGAACGCCGAACGGCACTTGCAACACTGCTTCTGCATCGGACCATGCGGCAAAAAAGACTGAGGATATGACGTCGGTCATGCGCATTTGTACCCTGACGTTCTGATGTCAGTCAAATGCGCCTTGACCGGCGTCAGCCTTATACTCTGATATTCGGGCCGATCGAGGGACAGCGGACTACCCAAGTGTTAGGGCTGCAGCAATGTGAGATGAAGAACATCTTTTAAGTTTGTACTACATGTATATGAAACACTTCTCCCCTGGTTCTGGTAACTTTTCTACATTACTTAAACAATTATGACAGAATTCTAACCTGGTTGCAATAATACGCAAGTACCCAGAAATGCTATTTTAAATTCATGTGATTAATTATGCATACACATTAATGCAAGCAAGGACAAAGCCAAAGACTCTTCTTCTTTTGGCATTTTCCCGGTTAGGGGTTGCCACAGCAGATCACCTTGTCTGCTCATGATTGGCAGTGGAGTTTTACAGTGTCGAGTTGCCAGCCCGGCATCCAACCTTCCACAGAAGGCACACACACTCACGCTCTCACTCCTAGGGCCAATTTAGAGTGTCCACTCCACCTACAGCATGTCTTTGGGATGTGGGAGGAAACCGGAGCACCCATTGGAAACCCACGCGACCACAGGGAGGACATGCAGACTCTGCACAGAAGGCACCCCAGCCGAGGATCAAACCAGAGAACCTCTTGCTGTGAGGCGACAACGCTAACCGCTGCACCACCGCGGCTGCCCAAGGACAAAATAAAGGATAAAATAAAAATAAAATAGTCTAAGGACAAAACCAAAGACTATTTTGTTTTAATTTAATTTTATTCTACATTTGTTTACTGGGAAAGTCCGACTGGACTAGGTCAATTTACAGTGGAGGCCCGGGGAGAAAAGCTCCACAATAACTAACAATATTAAATGTTTTATGCAGACATTTAACAAACTCACAATGATAAACAGTAATAGATATTACACCTAGGAATTTTAAGACAGACGAGATACATTTAAACATCATTAGCATTTTCAAACTGGAATATAAATACAGACAGAATACATCTCAGCAGTGGGCATGGTTAAATGAGCTACTTGCAAGCTATTAGATAAACTGTTAGAGTTTTAGTACTGTAGAATGTTACAGTGAATTACTAGAGAAACCTTTCTGGTCAGTAGGGTGTGAGAGGTGAGAAACAATTTTTTTTATGTAATACATGGACATAGCCAAGTATTCATTAGGTGTGATTTTAAGGTGTTTTTGAAATGTGAGGTAGAGGAGCTAGTGGTCAACGAAGGGGGGAGGGTATTCCAGTTTCTAGCAATGGTGTGGGAGAATAGTGCTTTTCCTGCAGTATTGTTAGCTCTAGAGATACAGAGGAGTGATTTGTCATTAGACTGTAGAGGGCGATTTGCTGTGTATTGCGTAAGTAGTTGCCCTAGTGATGGGGTTTTATCAGGATATTTTAGAATGTTGTGAGCAATGACTAGCTGGTGGTAATTGAGAAGTTGTGGAAATTCTAACCATTGTAGGTCCCTAAGAGCTATAAAGTGGTGTGTTCTGAAGGTGGAGTTGTTAGCAAACTTGACAATCTTATTATAGCACGAGTCAAGTTTATCCACGTCTATTTTTCTGATATGAGTAAGAATAGGTGCTGCATAGATTAGTGCGGATAATAAATGAGTTTGTGCTAGGGTGATTCTAGCTTGATCTGAGAGGAAGTTTTTGTGTCTGTAGAATGTACCCATTTTTTTGTGAACCTTTCTGATGGTTTGGGATATATGGACATCCATTGAACTGAAGGTTTTTATCAGTTTCGATGCCAAGGAGTTTGGTGTGGATTGAGGGAGAAATGTTAGTGCCATTTCTGGAAGTGATGCTAAAGGAAAGAGTAGTAGCCTTTGATTTGTTGGGTGTAAATAACAGCAGTTTAGTCTTGTTGGGGTTTAGGATGAGTTGGATATCAGTAATCCTCTTTTCCACAGAGCTATAGGCTTCCTGGGTGAGTTGTTGAAGGGAGGAGAGGGAAGTGGCTGAGGAGATTAGAGTGGAATCATCCACACACTGTATAAGTGAGGCCTGTTGGGTTGAAGTATGCAAGTTGTTGGTGAAGATAGAAAAGAGAAGTGGGCTTAGTACAGAGCCTTGTGGTACACCTGTGGAGGCTGGAAGTTGAGGGGAAAGTATACCTTGCCATTGGACAGACTGCTGCCTGTCAGACAGATAATTCTTGAACCAGGCAATAGTAGATGGGGCAAAGGATAGGGAGAGGCTAGAGTATCTAATAGTATGGGGTGTGGGACCATGTTAAATGCTTTCGAGAGATCCAAGAATATGGCAGATGTAAAGTTATTATTTTTGTGTTGGTTAACTATGTTAGTAAAGGAGAGAAAAGCAGTAGTTGTGCTGCGATATGGCTGGAAACCATGTTGTGTGGTGGACAGGGGTTTATGTGTGTGCAGGAATTTCATGACTGGAAAGTGAATACGTTTCTCTAGTAATTTAGAAAGGGGAGATAGAATGGCGACTGGATGGTAATTTGAGAAGTCATATTAATTTCCGCCTTTATGAAGAGGAATGATATATGAAACTTTTCACAGGTGAGGGATGTGGGATTCTTGTATGGAGCGGTTAATAAGGGTGGAAACAGGGTAGGATATGGACTCTGCGGCCATTTTTAGGAAGTTAGCCGGTAGATTATCAGCTGCAAGGGTGGTACTTTTTAATTTTAGAAGGAGTTTCTTAATTCAATTCTCGAAGTAGGAACAGGAGGGAGAGTTAGGGGGGAATACTGTTTGAATATTTGGTTGGTGTATATGAGCGGTTATTTTTCGATAATTGGCTGGATAAGGCTTGAATGGAGTCTGTGAAATGGTGGTTAATCTGAGAAGCTATGTCTATGTCATTATTGGTGGAATTGGAGTGGTAGTTTTGCCTGGTTTTAGTAAGAAGTTGATGGCTTGCCAACATTTTTGAGGGTTTTTTTTTTTGTGTTTACTTTGGGCACCAAGGAAGTAGTTCTCTGTCAAGTTTGGTTTGTTTTTTGGCCTGATTCCTAAGTTGCTGGTAGTTTTGTTTGGATAGGGTTATATTTTCCCACTTCCATATTTTCCAGGCCTTATCTCTGGACTTTAGTAGGGCTCTGGTGTCTCCCTCCTTAGTCATGTTGCATAGTTAGTTTTTACTCTGACCTTCCTGGTTGGGGCAATACTGTTAAGGACATTGGTAAAGGTACTGTTAAAGTAGTTGACTGCCTGGTCTAGTCCAAGGGTTTGTAGGGGTTCCCAGTTACATTGTTTTAGAACTGAGTTAAGATTATGAGGATTTAGGTTGCGGTCATGTCGGATATGCTTATGAACTATGGGCTTGGGTAAGCTAGTGCATTTGGGTGTTAGGAATGTGGGGAGGTGGTCACTAAGACTATCTGGTAAGACAGCCTGTATGGTAGTTTTATTTGTAGCAATTGACTAGTGTCCAATCGAGTAAGGATTGTTTTTGAGATTTTTTTATCTACTCTGGTGGGTTCAATGAGTTGAGAGAACCCATAGAGATTTATGTGGTTAGAGGGGCAGTTGGAATTGCAGGCTAACCAGTCAGTATTTAGGTCGCCTAGCAGAATGGTTTCTTGTGGGAGATTTTCTCAAGACCATTGTAAGATTTCCTCAATTATGGAAGAGTTGTTTCCTGGCGGGATGTAGCAGCAGAGAATATTGATTTTTTTTGTTTGTTTTGTTTATGCATAGAACTGAGCCAAGGGTGTTTGCATTATTTAATTTAGGTAGAGGGGTTTGTAGAGATTGGGGGTTTAGTGTGTTTTTAAAGAGAATTGCTACTTCACCTTTTTTTACCTGTTGTAGCTAATCTTAGGATATTATAACCTGGTGGGAGGATTTTTTCATTTTGGGTATTGGGTTTTAGCCATGTCTCTGTTATGGTCAGCATGTCAGGAGTGTAGTGGGTTATAAATGAATGCAGGTCAGGTAGTTTATTAGCTATGCTTCTTGCGCTGATGTTAAGAATTAATAGGTCTGATACTTGTTTGGGTATAAGTAGGGTATTGAGTGGACCTGGGTTTGGGTGTATGTCACCTGAGATAAGTAGTCTCTTTGTGAATGATAGTAAGTGTTTGATTATGTCTGTTGGCTCTTTAAGTGGAATTTTTCTAGTGTTGCATCTTGGTATGTGGAACCTATATACATGTAATATTGTGCTATCATTAAATATTGTAGAACTGATGAGCTTGTTGCTACAAGCTTCCATAGAGAGCCCACCTTTTCAACACTAAACAGCAAATGGAAGAAGCATCTTTATAGCCTGACTGAATCACCTGGATTCCCCAAAACAACAAAGCCATAATTTTGTCATCAAATTACATTATAAATTACTTTGCTTAGGAACACTAAATATGCATTTTCTAACTAAAATAACACAACGTCTCTATATAATAAAATACAGAAACATTGTCTGTGTAATATGATAATGCATAGGAAGAAATTGATCAAAATAAAGAAAAATGCATAATATATCTCATATCTTGCTTTAAAAAAACAAATGTATGATGTTGCATGTAACAAATATATTACTAATAAGGCATGTAAACCAATGTCTTGCAGTTTAAAAGAAAGTGCACAGAACACTGTATTACTATATACTAAAAATATTTATGTAATCCTGAGCTAAAGAAAACACCCAGACTCATAATCCTTAACTTTCTTATGATCTGGAAAACCATGCCATCCCAGTTTGTTGTGCGTTTGTTTTTGTATGTGCTTATATAAAACAGTAGTTGCACATTTGTTGATAATTTAGGCTCATTTATTCAGAGCTTCCTTCTGGCTTGGACACCTGTGACTACAAGACTTGGATTGCGTTTAAAATCATCTGGCCTACAAAGCTGATATAAGCATATTTTTTGCACTTGCTCTAACTCTTTCAGTGACATTTAACACTTATGTGCTGCATTTATTCATTTTGTTGAATTTATCACTGTTTTTCAGTCTGAAAACAACAACAACTTGTTAAAGAAAGTCTATCTGTTTGTTACTGTACTGCTCTTAGCTTGTTTTATCAATATTCTGATATTTTCTAATCACCTCTGATACTGCAAAAGCTGTTCTGGGTGAGTCATCCAAAATATTTCTAAGTTTTGCAAAGTTTTTGTGGGTTTTCAACATTTCTCAGGGTTAGTGAACTTATTTACAACAATGCCGGACATTGCAGGAATTCTTACTTCTGCTGAAAAGCATTTGCTACTGCACTTTAGCTCAAAGCCAGTTTGTTTTACGTTGGAAGGCTTCTTTTGCACTCTGGTGGGAGCAGAGAGGTAAATTCAGCGCATCCAAGGTGGGAACTACTGGTCGATAGCTTATTGTGTTTTTATCTGATTGGCTTAAGGGTTTAACTTTATAAAAAGTCTTTCATCCTGCTCATATAAAAGCTTTAAATTTTTGTAAGAGTATGTTCATTTATTTAGAGCTTCCTTCTGGGCTTTATCAGACCTGCTGAATCTACACTGTTTGGTATCACTGTGCTCTTAGACCAGCCATCTTACATTAAGAGGGCCTCCTTGCATCCTTATGGCAGAAATGGGTATATCAGGACTCATCTGAGCTGGGGATTGCTGCAGAAAGGCTCAGTTTGGAGCTTTTCCATTGGTAGTTGTGTTAAAACTGTTTAAATTTGCCTGTATATAAACCTCGTGTTTGCGCAGGTTTGCACTCAGTTTACTGGAGGTGCTCAATGTTTAGCAACTGTAACCAGAGGTCTGGAGTGCATTTGCACTGAAATGCAAAGAATCCACTAAAAAAAAAACTGAAAAATAAGCATATTTTAAGCCAGCACTGCACTTTGTTAATTGTATTTAATTGAATTGCTGCTTCATTTCTGCTGTTTGTGACCAAGACCAGCTAGCACCACTTCCTTCTCAAATACCACATTCAGAAAAATCCTGCCACAATGGACTGGCAGTTTTCCCATCATTTCTTCTGCCAGCTTGATTGATATGAGCATCTTGAGGCAATGTAGCAATTGCTTCATGTATACTGACAGCCATTTACTCCTAAAGCAAACTAACACTCTATGTGAGAGATGCAAATACACTGGAATTAGAGAGTCAATTCTCTCGCGTAACAACAAACTAAATATAAAACGGGTTGTCAGCACACACGCTTCACCTCTCATACAAAGTTCATGACATATAAACCCACATTCACGGAGGTACTCACTAAAAGCCTGCCAAAAGAACAGAAACCTCCCAAACACACACCACCCAGACTCACCACTAAGCATAAATAAACTACTACACAAACACACACATCCGTGTCTCAACCAATAATCCCCCAAGGTAAAACATAAAATGTTTCGGTCATAGCTGACTGCATAGTGAGACACACAGATGTTCCCCTCACCAGACTAGATAAGGAGAAGGTCATGGTCAACTGCCTATCAAGTGCGAAGATCCAACAAGTCACTCATGCACTCAAGCCACTCAACAAGCACCGTTATGACTCTGCCATAGTCCATGCTGGAGTGAATGAATTGAGTCATACCTCTCTGGACTATATTCAAAGAGTTATGATGAACTCATTGATTATGTGTCCCAGACAGGTATGTCCCTAACTCTAAGCAGTATCCCACCCTCACCCAGGATAATGCCACAATATAAACAAAAAGTGACTGACTTCAACAATTGGCTCAGCTTCTGCCGTCAGCCAAGGGGATCCAATATCTGTCAGACTGGGAGGATACGGTAAGCAGAACTCACTGTTTTGCCAGAGATGGTGTGCACCTGTTCCCCTTTGACTTTCGGATACTGGCAAAAGCCCTTGCCTCCCCCCCATAGTGCCTTTTTTAGGCAATGTCAAAACACATTTTCCAATGTAACAAAATCTAATCAAGACAATCAAGGTTGTGCTGCTTAATGCTAGGAGTTTAAACATGAAACTGCACTCCCTGGAAGCACTCTTCACCTTGGAGGATGCTGATGTCTATGCAGTTGCAGAGACATGATTCAAGGCTGCCAAGAGTACCCGGCTGTGCAAGGCTACAATGCCTTCTACATGTTCAGACCTCAAAATGAGCATGAAGGAAGCAAAGGTGGAGGTGTATCCATCTTCATTAAAACCAAATATACTTTCAGACTGGTAAAACAGCATGACTCTTTTGAACTACTCCATGTCCAATTAACTTTTGGGAAAGTGCCACACCACATCATTTCATTGCTAGCTATAGATCCTCCACCATGAACCAGGATAAGCACACCACCTACCTCGATTTACTGAAATCTCTCGCCATACAGCCCAACACCTTAGTCATAGAATATTTCGACTACCCTTCCATAGACTAGGGGACACATAAGAACGAAAAACACTTGCCCAGGGGTTCCTGGACTTTGTCAACACAAATTCTCTGGAACAGATAGTCTGCACCTCTACTAGGGGATCTAATGTTCTGGACATAGTACTCACCAACATGGGGGGTTCACTGTACTCCCCCCCCCCCCATGCATAATACCCTCCAAGTTAGGTCAGACCACAAATCAGTCTTATTTGAATTAACTACTGAAACTGACACCCTCACAGGAATAAAAATTATAAAAGGCTTGATCAAAGCTAAACACTGTACTAAGTGATGGTAAAAAAAAGCTTCATACCACTCACAATAGCAGACACCAATGATCACTATGGAGAAGTGTATGCAAATGCCCTGTAGAAACACTTAAGCGACTGCATAAACTCTGCTGTACCTGATAGGATCAAAACCAGGTACTCCAGTAAAAACAAGCCACCATGGTGGACTTCAAGTATAAAGAGATTATATAACAAGATGAAGAAACTGTTGTCCAAAAGCAAGAGACAGATCATTCTGCACAGGAACAGTTTACTCCAAAGCCTAAACATTAAAATCAGATATCATGTTAAGTCTTCTAAAGCAAACTATGAAATTAAAATTGCATTCCTAGCCAAGGTAATCCATAAGGAATCCTTTAACTATGTCCAAAGTCTAAAAGGAAATGCCCAGCTATGTGCTGAACTGGTTATAGATGGAATCACGCATACTATAACAGAAGATAGTGCCAACCAGCAAGCTGACAGATTCAGTGCAAACTTCACCCTCCTATCCCCACCTATATCCCAAAGTATACCTGACATCAGTCTCCCGCCTAGTATCTTTAGATAACAGGTCATCTCTGTTCTTACCAAAGCCAAAAAAACAGCCTCAGTGGGACCAGATAATATCCCAGGTTGTTTACTAAATAATCTAAAACAAGACCTAGTGGATCCACTTGGCATTCACTTATTCACTTTGATCATAGCATGAGAATTGACTATGTGCCTGCAGAATAGAAAACAACAACAGTAATCCCCCTACACAAGGGGGGGGGCATCAACTGACCCTGAGAACTGCAGACCCATAAGTCTAACCAGCCTCATTAGCAAGGCCATGGAAAGAATTATCATGGACCTTATCAATGAGGACATAGGTGACCTCCAAATGCTGGACCCAACCTGGTTTGGCTTCATTAAGGGTAGATAAAGAAGTTATGTACTCACCATAACGTTCCATCTGAGTAGGTACTTCATTTGTCTGCAACCTGTGGGTATCGGATCCGAGCCGGCAGCTTTCCAAGCTACAAGATCCGAGCTCCTAGCTCCTCCCCCCTACCCATAACCCCCTGCTATGTGCTACATTACCTCAGATCAAATTTTTTGCCTCTTACACAACTCCTACCTTCGACAGAGGAAGCAACACCAGATAAAGTGTCCTAAGGCAGAACAAGATCTCTTTGGTGATCAGGAATCCCGAAAGGTTCGGGGGAAAGCAGGGGGGGGTCGGTTGCAGACAAATGAAGTACCTACTCAGATGGGACGTTATGGTGAGTACATAACTTCTTTATCTGAAGTAGTTATTTCATTTGCTCTGCAACCTGTGGGACAGAGTCCCCAGCTACCTAGGGAGAAACCCTGGGCGGCCTATGGAAGGATATTCCGAAGCACCGCAGAGCCAAAGGAAGCCCTAACTCTCGATACCATATCCAACTTATAATGAGAAATAAACGTATGTGAAGAGGACCAGTTAGCTGCAGAGCATATGTCATCCAAGGGGATCCTAGACCAGAAGGCTGCAGAGGTGGCCACAGCCCTTGTAGAGTGAGCGCGAATTCCCGTAGGAACCGGTTTGCCTGCAGATAAGTACCCGTGGACTATGCACTGACAAATCCAATTTGCTATAGTCACTTTGGAAATGGCCTTACCCATGGCTGATTTAGCAAAAGACATGAACAACTGGTCCGATTTGCGAAAATCCTTAGTCCTGTGCAGGTAGAAACGCAGTTGTCTGTGCACATCCAACTTATGCAATGTGTATTCTCCTTTATTCTGAAAGTTTGGGAAGAACACGGGTAAATTTATTGATTGATTGATATTTGACTCCGAAGCCACCTTAGGTAAGAATGACAGATTAGTCCTGAGGAACACTCTATCCTTATGAAAAATGAGAAAAGGATGCTTCATACATAAGGCTTGAAGTTCTGATACCCTTTTGGCTGAAGTAATGGCAACCAAAAAGGCTGTTTTCCAGGACCAGAACTTTAATGGAACCGAAGCCGTGGGTTCAAAGGGTGGGCCTGTCCAGGCTTGTAAGACTAAGGCCAAATCCCATGGAGGCACCACCACTTTCACCAGAGGCTTCAAGAGGAAAACGCCACGTAAGAAGTTTTACATAATTTTGTAGAAGCCAAAGATCCTAGTCCGTCTCCCACATGGAAATGGGATATGGCTTCCAATTGCACCTTAACTGTTGAGGCACTTGCTCCTTATCTGAATATCAGAGACAGGAAGTCTAGAATAGTAGGAATAGGAACTGTAAATGGATCCAGGCCTCTATCTTTGGCCCAGACAGAGAAGCGTTTCCATTTGCTGTAGTAAATCTTCCTAGTAGTCGGCTTATGTGCTGCGACTAGAATGGCCTTAAACAGGAGATGAGATACCGGGAGTCCTAGCCATCAGTGGAACTGGAGCAACCAAGCCGCAAGCTTGAGGTTCACCAGGTTTGGGGTTTGTAATCCCGCCGGATGTGAAATCAGGTCTGGAATAGGATTCAGTATCCATGGCAGAGATACACTGCGAGACCGCAGGTACAGGAACCAAATCTGGCGAGGCCAGAATGGGGCTATGAGGATAACTCTGCTCCCCAACCGACGGGCTTTCTGTATGAACTTGGTCATGAGCGGAAGGGGTGGATAGGCATACAGTAGACCGGACGGCCAAGCATGGACTAGAGCGTCTCTGGGATTCTCCCCTTCAGGGGGAAGTATTGCGAAGTACTCGCTGCATTTTGTGCTTAAGGGAGAAGCAAAAAGATCGCAGCAAGGCCAACCCCATTTGTGGAAGATCTGCTTCGCAACTGATGGATTGAGAGACCACTCGTACGGAGTGAGAATCACTCTGCTCAGTTTGTCTGCCAAAATGTTGGACCGACCCAGAATGTGCGTTGCTATCAGAAAGCGGTTGGTGGATATCGCCCATTCCCACACTCTAATAGCCTCCCGGCAAAGTGGGTAGGACCTGGTTCCTCCTTGCTTGTTTATGTACCAGATCACTGACATGTTGTCTGTCTGGATTTCAATAGTCCCCAGAGGTAGAAGGTTGTGGAGAGCTTGCAACGCTAGAAGCACCGCCCTCATCTCTAGGACATAGATATGCAAAGCGGTCTCCAGGGGAGTCCACGTGCCTTGGACGGTTCTGCCCAAACAATGCCCCCCCACCCAAGGCGAGAAGCGTCCGTGGTCAGCATGGCTTGGGTGGAGGGACAACAAAAGGCCTCCCTTCCTTCCTTTACCTCTGGGGCGTGGAGCCACCAAAGAAGGGAGTGCCTGCAAACTCTGCTTAGGGGAATCGGAGTACTCAATGGATGGAGTAGCAGGGACCACTGAACTTGAAGGGTCCACTGCAGAATCCTCATTCGCAGACGCGAGTGAAGGGCGAGAGTGATCACTGCTGCCATAGATCCTAGTGCCCTCAGAACTAATTCCGCCTTCGGGGCCGGGCTTTGAAGAAGAATTAGCACCTGACACAAGCTGTTTATCCTGTCCACAGTTAGCATTGCTCGAGAAATGCGGGTATCTAACTTGGCCCCTATGAACTCCAGGACTTGTACGGGGCAAAGAGAGGATTTCTGGAGGTTTACAGAGATCCCTAAGCTCTGGGCAAGGGTCAGAGCATAATCTCTTGCCAGGCAGAGCTGATGCCTGTTGGTGGCGGTAAGGAGCCAGTCGTCTAGGTACGGGAAGACCTGAATGCCCTGAAGTCTCAGGTGGGCTGCAACCACTGCCATGATCTTGGTGAACACCCTGGGGGCTGAGGTGAGGCCGAACGGGAGAACCCTGAACTGGTAATGACTGGCTCCCAGCCGGAAGCGGAGAAACCTTCTGGATCGTCTGTCCATCAAGATGTGGTAGTACGCATCCTTGAGATCTATCGAGCACATCCAGTCGTTCTGCCGCAGAAGGGGGAGAATAGATTGGAGGGTGAACATCCGGAACTTTTCTTTGGGAATGAACAGGTTCAAAGCGGAGAGATCTAGAATGTGTCTGAGGTCCCCCGTCTTTTTTGGCACTAAAAAGAACCTGGAGTAATAACCCGATCCGGACTGGTCCGGGGGGATGGGCTGGATGGCTCTTTTTTCTAGAAACTTCAGGATTTCTGAAGCTGCTGCCTCTCTTCGATCGGGTGGAACATCGGGGAGGTGTCTGGTCAAGGGAGGGTGGTTTATAAAGGGGATGGTATAACCTCTGGATATGATGCGGAGCACCCATCGATCTGTCGTAATGGACTCTCAGTTTGACAGGTGCTCCAACAACTGCCCCCCCCCCGACTGCCTCCAGTGAGGAGCAGTCGGGTAAGCCCTCAGGGCTGCTGCACGGGTCTATCCGGGAAAGGTTCCCTGGACCCGAAGTTACGCGGTCCCCCTCTGCCTCTGGGCCGGCGTCCTCCTTGTCCTCCTCTGCCTCTAGAGGACGAGGGGTCCAAAGCCGGATGGGATTGCTGGGACTTACAGAACCACAGCTTCTTTTGTCCCCTATGATTCCTAGAAAAGGATCGTTGGGGATTAGAGAAGCGGACCCCGATGGCAGACAGCGTCTTCCCATCCTTCTCACTTTGGACCAGTGTCTCGCGAATGGTCTTGCCGAACAGCGAAGATCCGTCAAAGGGTGCATTCGCGAAGGATGCCTTGAAGGGATCTGCGAAATTGCAAAGACGGAGCCAGGAGTGATGTCGCAAGACGACCCCGGCTCCGCTGGCCCTAGCGGCTCCCTCCGTGGCATGGGAGAGTAGACGCATGGACGTGTTAGAGATGGACTTTAGAGTGGCCATACGAGTCGAGAAAACTTTTTTGTCCTCGACCGACATGGACTCCAGGGGGGCTGCAACATATTCCTTAATTAAGTCTCGTTGCAGCCTAATGGTATGTGCCATGTAGTTAAGCGCCCTTACGGAAAAGGTCGCTGAACTAAACATCCGCTTCCCAATGCGGTCCAGTGCTCGAGATTCCTTATCTGGCGGGTGAACCGAAGAGCTCTCCTGTGCGAGTTCTCTCTTGGTGGCAGCCGCCACCAGCATGGCATCCACTGGTGTTCCCTTGGCCCAAGACAATCTATCCAGTGGGAGGCTAAGGATCTTGTCAGGTCTCTTCGGGATAGGCTCCACGGTGTCGGGCTCCTTCCACGCCCTGGTAGTAATAAGGTCTACCAGGTGGTCAGCCGGGGGGGGTGGGACACCCAGGAGGTAGAAGGGCCTGCCTCAAACACATCCAGGAACACAGATTCATCTGCAGAAGGTTTTTGGGCAGACCACCCCCCTCTAATACGCAACATTTCCATGATGTCTCCGAAGGAGACATCCTCGGGGGGTGACCTTGTGGAACCTTCCCCTTCATCTAAATCCGTGTCGGTTGTGACGGACTCGGGGGAGTCCAGGTGCCTCCTCTTGCACCGACGTTTTCGAGGGACCTCCTCGGTGGGACTGTCCGAAGAGGGCTCGTCAACGGGGTCCTGTTCCTCTAAGGGAACCAACTGGAGGGCTTGGGCAGGCTGTCCCGATGGTCGGATGATGGAGGATAGACCCACATGCAGCGGGGGTATGGGATGATCCGACGCCCGGACCGAGGACCTGGAGGTCCTCGACAGTACCCTCTCCACAACTTCAAAAGCCAAAGGAGAGCTACTCTCGCCAGGCTCTGAGAGCAATCTCCTCGGCTCCGAGGTAGGGATCGGGGTCGGAGCCGAGAGAGAGGTGTGCTCCGAACCCAACGGAGCCGAAGACACACCAGCTCCCCCGGATCCGATGCTCAGCCCTCGGCCCCGAGAGCTCGGATCCAACAGACTCGAAGGCACAGTCGGCGTCGTAGCGATCGGCGCTATCGGCGCCGACGAATCCCTGGTTCCGAAAGGGCCCGGATCCGATAACTCCAAGACCCGAAAACGGGTCGGAAAAGGAGTAATCGGAGCAAATATGGGGGCCGCTCCCCCCCCCAGAGGGGGGGGGGGAGGCAAGAGCACAACCATCTGCATTTGGGTCTGGATGAATCGGCGCATCATCCGATCCATATCTGCTTCAGTGAGGCTTCTTGTTGATCTTGAAGTCGCTGAGGCGGGCCGGGAGGGTCACCTTGACGACCTTGAGGGAAACCGATCCTCCTCCTCCAGCTCCGGAGAAAAATTAGGTGAACGGAGCTGAGAGGGGGAGGATCCGTAGCCCCTCGAGGGACACTTAGTCAGCTTAGACGGCGGGGCTGAGGGTTGAGTCTCTGCCCGCCTTTTGTGGGACTTATGTCCCTTGTCTTTATGCCTTTTTTCCACCATAGTGGAGGTACCTGAATCCCCCGAACTCAAACCCAAAGAGGGAGGTTGAGTCGGGGGCCCAGAAGGCACGAGGGCTCTGGAGACAGCCTGTGCCTGAGAGGGGAGGAAGAAGAAGCAGATTCCTGAGGCAACAAGCCCGCCAGGATCAGCTTGTTCTTCCTGTCCCTAATAGATCGGGGATTAAAGGCCGCGCAGATTGTTCAGGCCGATGACAAATGGGCCGCCCCCAAGCATAAAACGCACTGAGTGTGGCCATCCACCGGCGAAAGCTTATGGCCACACTCGGTACATTTTGAGAACACCGCCTTAGGCCCTTCAGCCATAACACCACTCACACCAAAAAACACACCCAAACACTAAGGGGGGGGGGAGGGTGAAAGGCGGGAACTAACAGAAACAAACTAGTTAGAAAGGGGGGAACAAAGGTACCTAACTAACTACACTTTTGCTAACTAACCCAAGAAAACTAAACACTCACACAAGAAAAGATTTTTTTTTTTTTTACAAAGAAGAAAAAGGTTCAATCTCACCAAAAAGCCAAGGAGCTCTTCAAAAGTAGCTGCTTCAGCCGCGGCAAAAAACGATCTGAGGTAATGTAGCACATAGCAGGGGATTATGGGTAGGGAGGAGGAGCTAGGAGCTCGGATCTTGTAGCTTGGAAAGCTGCCGGCTCGGATCCGAGATCGGATCCGATACCCATAGGTTGCAGAGCAAATGAAGTAACTACTTCAGATCATATATAAAACCTGGTAGACTTCTTTGAGAATGGGCCAGATTCAGGAAGGCTTACACGGAGTTCAAGAGTAGTGTAAGCCTCCGTGTAAGCCTCCCGATTCAGGAACAGCCCAAATCTCCGTGTAAGAGACAGCTAACACGTCTCTTACACGGACTGGGCGTGGAAATGCTCAATACCTCATTTGCAGCTCAAAGATATGCAAATGAGGTATCTGAGCGATCCACGAAGCAGAAAACAGTCCGTGTAACGGACGTGTTAGCTGCAGAAATGTACTCAGCTGACAACTGAGTACATTTCTGCAAAATTAAAAATGGAGCTATGTCAGCTCCAAATAAAGGGTGCATTTGTTTCATTAAGCGTGCCAATGGCCAAATATGCGGCCATTGGCATGAAAAACTGTTGCAAAAATATGTTATATAACTTTTTTTTTTCACGGGATTTTGAGGTTTAACTGCAGCGCACACCCGCGCAAACAGGGTGCGCTACCTAAAACTAAAAAAACAAAGCTTATAAGCCTACAATTGTGGGATTTATGTATTACATGGAATGTCAATGGAGGGACTTGCAGACCAAAAACAATATGGCCTCCATTTAGTGGTTGTCAAGGGGGGGAAGCTCCGTGTAAGACATGTAACTAGTCATTACTAGGCAATCCTATGTAAATGAGGGTTACAATACTGAATCACACTGCCACATAGGCAATGAGCACTTTCTGAGTAGTGTAAGAGTTAGAGAAGGGGGAGGAACAGAGTAAGAGGTAGGTGACATCACGGGGGGGAAGGATAGATACAAATGTACCAGATTGGAGGGCAATGTAAGGTGAAAGATGACAGACAGACTTCAGGGAGGGAGGTGTGTCTCAACAGAACACTAGGAAAGTCAAGAAATTGAAGGTTTACGCTATCCCTACACTCAGTTTCTTGAAATACGTGCATGCGCGCGTGTGCGCGCGTGTAAGGCAGGCTCAACATATGGGAGCGTGTTGCAAACCGTTGTAAACGGTTTGCGCGGGCGTGCACGTGTGTAGGGCAGTGTGCGCACGTTTTAACATGAATCAGCCTAGTTCACACCATGTAAGGATGTGTATGCGCATGTAACACCATGCAGGGATGTGTGCATGCATTTAAGTGACTGTGAGCGTGTTTAAGCTGGTGTGCACATTGCTCCCCTTCAGGAAACAGAGAGGAAACAGGAAACAATCAAAATACACGGAAACTGTCAGAGGATACTGCTGGAGTTAATTGGTGGAAACAATTGGAAGCAGGCAATTATGCAGGCAGACTAGAAGCCCAACCCAGCACTTAAAACACTGCAAAGAGCAGTGCAGGGTGTTTCTCACAAGAGATACTGCAAGAAAGTAAGCTATCAGAACTGAAAACTGACAAAAGCTGAACTCAGAGCAGAAATGCTAGGGGCTGCCATAGCTGTTATAATCAGGCAAAGGCGAATTGCTGAGGGTGGTGACAATGCAGATGCTGTCAGACAACCCAGAGTGAGGAGAAGGAGAAGAGTATACAGGCCCAGGGTCACCTACCATGGGTTACATGAGCTGGAGATAGAGCACTACAGAGTAGACAGAGACCTTCTGCAGCAGAATGTTGAGCTGTGCAGGCCGCATCTCACACACAGAACCAACAGAGGGGAACCCATCCCAGTGGAAACCAAGGTATGTGTTGGCCTAAGAATACTAGCAACAGGCACCTTCCAGAGACCAACTGGTGATATGATGGGGATATCACAGGCATCAGCCTCCAGGGTACTGCACCAGTTCCTGGATGCCATGTCAGCACATGTCGGTGATTATATATATGTCCCTAATGACCGTGAGGTTGTGGCCAGCAATATGCGTCTCTTCCAGCAAATAGCGGGATACCCTGAGGTGCTGGGTGCAATAGACTGCACGCACGCATCAAAGCACCAGCTGGTGAGCGGGTAGAGTCTACATTAACCGCAAGGGATACCCCTCCATCAACTGCCAGGTCATGTGTGATGCCCAGGGCATAATAATGAATGTGTGTGCTGGCTGCCCTGGGAGCTACCACGATTCCCACATCTGGCATCTGACGCAGCTGTACCAATCATTTGCCAGTGGGGACTTCCCACACGGACACCTAGTGGGGATGCAGGTTATGCACTTGAGCCGTGGCTGATGACACCCATCAGAAATGCACACACACCTGAACAGGAACGCCATAATGAGGCACACGCACAAACACGTAATGTCATAGAGCGTGTGTTTGGGCTGCTCAAGTCACGGTTCCGGTGTCTGGACACATCTGGTGGAGCCTTGCAGTACACACCAACTACATGTACCCAAATGGTCATGATATGTGCTATGCTACATAATATGATCCTGCGGAAACAGCTGCAGCAGGACCAGCACAGGGCTGGGCCTAACATCCCCCCACCATTGCCAAGGCCACCACAGGCAGAGGGTGACTCGGAGGAACAACCTGACCTTGTCCCAGTAGGCAGAAGGAGGCGTGCCCAGTATGCCCTGGCCTTGGCAAAGAGGCAACACATAGCACATACACTTGGTCAGTAGGAACACTGGGACTGATACCCGCTCTGACTCACTCATATAGTAACAGGGATGCCTAACATGACACAACCTGCTTCCAAACATGTACAGGGAGTGTAGTATGTGCATCAGACAGAGGCAGCCCTGCAGCACCACCTGAGGCATGAATGCCATGTGTTAAGTAATGTAATACCATGTACCATATGCACACCTGAGGACCCGACTAACATCCACCCTCACCAATCATAAACCACAAAAAACACAAACCTAACTCATAGGTACCACAAGGGATAGTAACCTAGATGTAATGCTACCCAATGCCAGAAGTATAAATGCTGCAGTGTAAACGCACACAGTATAGAGAATGTAGATATCAGTGCTGTAATAGAAAACAGGGTCAAAGCCCACATCAGCACCCTGACACTACCAGGTCACACCTCTGTCCTAATAGCAGGAACAGCCCCAGGCCTACTCTGGCAACGTGAATGTCAAATGAAATATTACTGTCAACCTGGGTGCCCAGGTCCCTGATAACCTCTTCTGTGCTTAGAGGATTGCCACCTAGATGGGAACTAGGGGTAACCCTGTTGTTCCCGAAGGGTATGACTATGCATTGTTTAGCGTTTAACGTAAGGCCATGGCTCTGGCACCAGTTATCTGTGTCTATGAGACCCTTCTGAAGGATGTCTGTGTCAGATGAGTTTCCAACTATGGTTCCCAGTTTGCAGTCATCTTCAAACTGTCAGCCATAATCCTCCTGTGTTTGCTTGTACTTCTGAAAAGTAGATGATGAACAAAAGTGGGCCCAGGACTGAGCCCTGTGGGACACCACTTGTGACAGCTCTGGAGTGTGACATGGCACCAGCAACTTTGACCCTGTGTGTTCTGTCACTTAGCCAGTTTGCAACCCATCCTGTGATGTATGGGTTCACATTTAAGCTGGTGATGTTTTCAATGATACCTGAGAGTGGGGTATTGTGTCGAAAGCCTTTGCCAGGTCAAGGTAGGCTGTGTGGACTGCCTTGCCCACGTCAATGGCCTGGGTGACGGTCATGAAAAAGTCAACCAAGTTTAAAAGGCATGATCTGCCCTTGACAAAGCCAAACTGGATTGGATCCAACGTCTGCAAGTCCCCTATGTCTTCATTTATCATTCTCATTATGATCCTCTCCATAGCTTAGCAGACCAGGCTTGTCAAGCTGATCGGATGGTAGTTTCCGGGGTTGGTGGAGGCACCTCCTTTGTGAAGTGGGTCCACCATTGCCGTATGCCACTCCTTGGGCACATATCCTGAGGTGAGGCTAAGATTAAACAGCTGCCCTAACTGCGGGTGTAATTCCTCATTGAGTTCATGGAGCACACAACTGGGGACACCATCTGGTCCCATGGATAAAGTGTTTTCCGCCTTGGATAGAGCAGTTCTCACCCCAGCATTGGAGATGTTTGGGGGGCTACAATCCTCTGGTGTAGATACCCCTCCAGTTGGGGGGGGGGAGAAATCCGCACTGAACCTGTCAGCCAGTATGTTGGCAATGTCTGTAGGTTCAGTGATATTTACAACATTCCGAACTAATTCTGAGCATATCTGGGAGTTCCCTCCCAGGTGTCAATCATAGGTAAAAAAGGCCTCATGATTGTCCCTTGAGTCCTGAGCGGGTTTACTCTCAAAACTTGCCTTGGATGATTGTATGGGAGAACCCAGTGTTTTACCCATAATGAGCAGGGGTGTCTTCCCTTCTACGGATGTCGCTCTATCTTGTAGTAGCTCCTTCCTTTTGTTGTAGAGCTTGTTTATGGCTGGGGTCCACCAGACTGGATGCTTGCCTGTGGTACAAAGAGTCTTTGTTTTGTTTGGGATTGCTTGATCCATGCAGTCCTGGAGGTGCTGGTAGAAGGCATTTGTAAGTGATACAGCAGCTTGGGTAATGGTGTCCGCTGGCTTGGGGGCCTTGAAAGAGACCACACCAGTCCTTAGAAATGTGAAGTCGGCATTTGAGAAGGTCTTCACTGTTTGTTTTTCTATCTGGGGTGTGGGTGGGATGTGGACTCCCATTGAGATTAGTTCATGATCTGATTCCACCAATGATGGGTATACTTCTGGTGTTGAACAGTGTGACCCCATGTTCGTGATGATGAGTTCTAGTATGTTGTCTCTACTTGTGGGGATGGTGACCAGTTGTTCCATGGCATTTGAGTGTATGAACTCTTGGAACCTTTGTGTTAGAGTGTTGTGGCTTGATTAGTGATCCCAGTCTATATTTGGATAGTTGGAATCACCCAGTATGATGGTGTTTGGAGATACATTTATCCCCTCCAGTGTTTTCAGGACAGCTGTGTGAGGTACCTGAGTTTGAGAGGGTGGCATGTAACATGCTACAAACTGCAGAGCAGTCTTGCCTATGGTTACTGGCACCTGGATGGTCTCCGATGCATCGTGTGTTGCCACCAACCTTGAGGTGAGGGTGTCCTTGATGAATATGGACACCCACCCTCCTTTCTTGGTGTTGTCCGGATTTTGGTGCCGGAACGCATGATACGAGGTAACACCCGATAGTGCCGGGGTGCTGTCAGAAGCCGTGAACCAGGTTTAAGGCACAGCACAGACATCAATGTGCTACATACTGAGAAGGGCGTCGAGTGTGTGCAGCTTGAGGTTGAGACCTCTGGCATTGAGCAGCATTACCCTTAGTGTCTTTCCTTTTCTGTGTTCTAGGGTGGTAGGTGTAGAATCTGATTCTTGCATAAAAAGGCACAATGGGGGTGGCAAGAGCATCAGCGAAATCCGGAAGCCCAGGGTGACAGGTGCAAGCTGTCCTTGCAAATCAGCATGGCCTGTCCAGCATGTCATCCCAGGCAGACAGACATTGGACCCCCTTTGAATGACACCATAGTTTAAGCAAATTATTACAGTTGATCATCTTGTCTCTGTTTATGTGGCATCATACTTGGTGAAGGTAGGATACTGCTCAAGGTCAGGGTCATACCTGCCTGGCCTACATAATCAGAGGGATCCTCTATGTCTCTTTCCATGTAGTCCAGGGAGGTACATCTCAGGTCGTTCACACCAGCATGGATAATGACTGGGTCAGACTTGTACTTGCAGTTGAGTGACCAGAGTGCTTGCATTATGTGGTGGATTCCAGTGCCCGATAGGCAGCTTACTGTGACCTCCTCCTTACTCGATCTGGTGAGCGGGACGTCAGTGTGTCTGACTATGGAGTCACCTATGACAAGTGTGTCTGGCATTGTGTTTGGCCTTAAGGGCTGTGACTGTTTGGCACACTGACTCTGTGGTCTATGTGTTGCATGTGCTGTGCCCTGTGGAGGCAGTTGTGTGGGTGTCTGCTGTGGTGGCCGCTGCTGTTTTGGTAGAATTCTGATCAGAGCCACCGAGTATGTCTTTGTGTGTCTATGTGTATGATTTTAAGTTGTGATAGTGCTATGTGAGACTGGGTTTGTGATGTGTGTGGTTACCTTCACCTTCTCTCTGGTCTTGCTAGTCCTATGTTGAGAGAGCTCAGCCTCCACTTTGGCTATATAGTTGCATCTCTCACATGTATGTGTGTTTTATGGGAGAAGGAGAGGGTTGTCAGTGTACATGAGGCAATTGTAACATTGCCTCAATATTCCCAGGTTCACCAGCTGAGCAGGAGAGGACACTAGCAACTGATCCCTCGACATGCTAGAAGGAACAGACAAAACAATGTTGGAATACAGTGAGATATCAAGCCCCCCAAACCACATCATAGTGCTTGACTGACAATACCTACACATACACCATAGTTTCATAGTGTCATAGTTTACTAGTAGGCTATCCGCCCTAGTGCATGTATATGCCTAGCCATAGTGATGTGGCTATTGCCACCCCTTATAGTGGTAATAAGTGTACAGAATAGATTCCGAATATTGTGCCTCGGACTTAGTAGTGACACATTATGACCCCCTTACGTAATTGAATAACATGACTGTGCCTCTGTCTATTCTGTGCCTCTGTCTCATATGCAGTTGTCCAGATGTCTCTTGAAGAGAGTCAGTGAGAGACTCTGTCTAACATGAACAGGGATACTCTGCTAGAGTGTGAGATGCCTCTGAGTTATGACTCTGTCCCTCCAGCATGTCCTATACATGTATGTGCTGAGTTTCAAATCTTCAGCTCTCATGGTTCTGGTGGATTTGGATTGCTTGCAGTGGAGCATGTCCACCAAATCCTGATTGGACATGGTCTTGTATGTCAGGCATAGGTCACCTGTAAGTATGCGGTATGACACTGAATAAAGCTGGGTTTCCTCTATTCTGGAAGCATATGACATGTGTTGTAGACCCCTGATCTTCATGGTAAGGTACTTTTGGGGTCTCTCCAGCTGTTGCAAGTGCTGGGTGAGGTACATACCAAATGGGGTTTTGTATTCAATCATGGGCCTGATAAGGGAGAAGTATAGTGGTACAATGACCTCCTATGATATGGATGGAAAACCCTCCATGATAAGGTGGGCAAGATAGAAAGTCTTTCTAACCACTTTGGCAACATGGGTGTCAAACGAGATGTCACTATCTACACGTGTCCCCAGGTGTCTGATTTGTTTTCTGTACTCAGTGGGTTGCTGTCTATGTATTGATCTGTGGGTACTTTGTTCCTCCCAAAGGGGATGACTACACATCAGTTGCATTCAGTTTCAGGTCATGAGTCTGGCATCAGCTATCCGTCTTTGTGACGGCATTCTGTAGGATGTGTGCCAGCTGATGTATTCCCTATGGTGCCTAGGTTGCAGTCATCTGCAAACTTCGTCAGCCACAACCCTCCTATGTTTGCTTTCACATCTGAAAAGTAAATACCAATTAAGAGGGGTCCCAGGACACATCCTTGTGGGACACCACCTGTGACTGGCTTTGAATCCGACAAGGCACCTGCAATGTTGACTTTATGGGTTCTGTTTCCTAGCCATTTTGCAACCTATCCTGTGACATATGGTGTTATATGTCAGCTGTTGAGCTCGTCTATGATGCCTGAGTGGGGTATTGTGTCACAGGCCTTAGCCAAGTGCAGGTAGGCTGTGTGGACTGCGTAGCCCTCATCAATGGCCCTACTAACACAGTTTCATAGTAGTCAACTAGGTGCAAAAGGCAGGATCTGCCCTGTACAAAGCTGAACTGGGTGGGATCAAGGGTCTGTAGGTCAGCAATGTCTCTGTGTAAGAGCTCCATAATGACTCTTCCCATAGCTTTGCAGACAAGTCTGGTTAAGCTTGTGTGGTGGTAGTTGCCATGGTCTGTGGAGGCATCTCCTTTGTGGAGTGGGACCACTGTTGCCGTACGCCAGTGTTCAGGTACATATCCTGTAGCAAGGCTAAGGTTAAATAGCATTTGTATATACGGGTCCAGCTCCTTCTGGAGTTCACATAGCATACAACCGGTGATACCATCAGGTCACATTGATGCTGTGTACTTGTCTTTGCTGAGTCGGCTCTCACATGGACATCCAAGATGACAGTGAGGTTACATACAGCTGTGATAACTATCTTCTTTGGGGGTGAGGGAGGGGTAAATTGCACTGAAGCTGTCCTTGAATGTTGCCAATATCTGTCAGGTCACTGGAATATATGTTGTTGTGTACCAACTCTGAGCATATCTGAGGGTTCCCAACCAGGTGTCTGACATAACTGAAGAAAGCAGTGTGGTTACCTTCATTGTCTTTGGTGATTTATGTCCCCAAGTTGACCTTGCATGTCTTTATGAGATAATGTAGCTTTCTTCTAGTGCTAATCACAGCTGTCTTCCCTTTTGGAGATGTAGCTCTGTCTTGCATTAGTATCCCTCATCTGTTATACAGTTTGTTTATGGCTGGGGTCCACCAGACAGGCCACTTTCCCTTTGTGGAGAGGGTCCTGTTTTTATTTGTGATTGCATGGTCCATGCTTTCTGACATCTAGCTAAGGGGAGGTCATTGTGGTTCTGCAGTTATCTTTCATCAGCATTAGAAATGACCACAACAGCCCCTGTGGGGTGTACCTCATGCAGACACATCCAGCAACTGTAAAGTCCACAACAGTACCTCACCAGGTGTATGAAAGAGCTGGAACACATGTAATGTGTCGCCTGATTAAACAGACTGCAGCTCCACAAACTGCCATGCTGTCCACCCAGACGCAAGCTGTGCCTGATGTAGAAAGCTATGTCCAAGCTGGAATCAATGCACATGCTGCACCTTGTACAATCTGAATGGCAGGGAGCTATGCACATGAGGGACCTGAACCCCAGCACTGACATACATAGGACAGGCTGTACTGCATTATCCATAACACAGAAGCCACCCCCACGCATGAGTAAACTACCAGTACGGT